>NW_019396216.1:195169-205577 GCF_000591075.1 Eurytemora carolleeae
AGCTAATTTATCTGGTTATATATTAGCTAATTTATCTGGTTATATATTAGCTAATTTATCTGGTTATATATTAGCTAATTTATCTGGTTATATATTAGAAATTATAATTTTTATGTTCTTCTCATTGACACTTCAATAAGAGGGGTAGGAATCTAAAACATCAAACATTTCAATTTAACGTGGAGTTTACTCTAGTTTAACGTAGGAACTAACCCTGAACTTATTTATTGTCCACTGCTCCTTTTCATCAAAATGTGCATCTCCACCGTACTGAGGGAAAAATGCATGCGCCACTACTCCTGCAAAATATACCAGTATTAAAGGGACTGTACACTACTCCTGCAAAATATACCAGTATTAAAGGGACTGTACACTACCCCTACAAAATATACCTGTATTAAAGGGACTGTACACTACTCCTGCAAAATATACCAGTATTAAAGAACTGTACACTACTCCTACAAAATATACCAGTATTAAAGGGACTGTACACTACTCCTACAAAATATACCAGTATTAAAGGGACTGTACACTACTCCTACAAAATATAAAAGTTTTAAAAGGACCACTACTCCTACTAAATATACCTGTATTAAAGGGACTGTAAACATAATCTCACAGTGTCATGTCCGATTCATATTTGTTGAAAAGCTTTGATCGATCAAGGATATGTCATTTAGAAAAGTAAAGTAGAAGAATTTAAGCCTCTGACCAAAAACGTCATATGGCAGGTTGTGGCCCCAAGGAAATATTTTGATAAAAAAAATTTTATTCATTCTGTTTACTAAAGGATAACTTTCAAATTGTATACACCAATATTTTATTGTTTGTCAAATCAATAATTTCATTGTTTTAACATTTAATACGGTGGTAGGCGATCCTACCAATATAATGAACACAACTTTTTTATTTTAGTTTAAATTGTTAACAAGCTTTTTTCGAATTACAAGTTTACAGTAATTAAAGAGAACATTTTTATTTTACAGCTTCTCTTTGTTTCCATTTTTTGGATTATTCATGCTGTTTAAAACTGGATAAAAATCAAAATTGAAATCGAAAGTCGTCGTCTTCATGATATTCATATAATCGCCTACCACTGTAGTAAAAACAGGTATAAGCATATGTTATAAATCAAGCATGGTTAAACCGGGCATAAAGTTTGTATGCAGTATATCTGGACCGTTTAAGAATGTCAGCTGTAAAAAAAATAATGACATTCATTTTTTTGAAAATGTGCCAATTTAATTGGAAAAATTAGCAAAAATTTGAGAAAGTTTGAAAATGGCGACTTTTAGAGAACATTATATAGAAGCTAATATTGTTAATAGGAAAAGGAGCTCGAAGCCCATAGTTTTGTGAAAAATGTTAAGGATTACCTCCAAGACCATCAAAAGGGTCTTCATCACCATGATTTCCGGTCTCAAAGCTTAACAGAAGTACTTTTTAAGAAATCATTAACATTTTTGTGACTAAACTGTCATCACAATATTAAATACAATAATTCTGAATACTTTTATATATCACAATCAGTGATTTTCTTGATTTATATCATCATTATTATTGTAATTATCAGACTTATTTATAAAAAAAATATACAAAATGTAATAAATATAAATTATAAAACAATCACCTGATTTCAATATGAGCTTTGAAGCCAAAAGTTCGCTTAAAACTAAACATGAAATTATTGAATATTTTTGTTGTTTTGTGAATATCATCATTATCATTACTATTGTTTTCATTTTCATTATTATTAATATTGTTATTATCATAATTCTTATTGTGGTTCATTATATGTTTTCTTTTACCAATATATACTGAAGTTTTCTTTTGTCTATGATTAATAAAAGATTGAAGAAATATTAACCTTAGGTCTGAGACATCCTGCCACAGTTGAAAAGCTTTTTGAACCTGCTCATCAATCTGTAATATATATAGAAGTATTAATTTCAAAGTATTTGAGTAAATTTTTTTTAACGAAATAAAATGCAAAAAGTTTTTAATTTTAATATCTAATACAGTATATCTAACCCGATCTAATCCGAAAAGAACCTAAACCGGCCCGAGAGCCACGAGCGACCCCAAAAATATAAACTAAATTATTCTGCCCCTTAAGATTATCTGAAAGTTAATATCCACTGGACCATTCTGTCCCTAGAAATTATCTATAAGTTCAAATACCCTGGACCATTTTGTCCCTTGATTTTATCTATCAGTTCAAATTCTTTGGACCATTCTATTCCTTGAGATTATCTATAATCAAATCCCCTGGACATTAACTTATCCGCTGCTCGGTTTTCTAAAAACTGAACCATACTGTACAGTCATACGTTTCAAAACAGTTTACCAACTGTCATGTTTCGTGGGACTCTGTGATATAAAGTTGTAAGCTCTGTTTCTCTGTCTCCTTGTTTATTTGTTTGGATGTCTTATCATAACTCCTGAACCCTGAACTTTTATAGGGCAAATTCCAGGAAAAGCTGGGTTCCCGAGACACTGAGGACTAGCTTGCCTACTTTAGCTAGTTGCAGAAAACGCGGGGGGTCAACTAGACGGGCAGCTACCATGCTACGAGTAAACAATAGACCAGTAAATTCAACGAGGTTATAGTGTATAGAGTGATTATGTACGCTAATCCTTTACTAATTGAACCAAGGAGATATTGAATAGAAGGAGGGGGCGATAGGGTTTCCGTACACTTTGCTGTGACGTTTTTGGACTGCTGAAGAACTAGTTTTTGATTAACAACAATAATAAAGATTGTAAACAATAACACAAATAATAACCAGACATCTAGGGGGGGGGGGGCAGGATAACCTATAATTTGATTGAAAATGTCTCTATGATAAGGTCCTTCTCGTATAAAACTAAAATCCTTAACTTTTTCAATCTTTTTCAACAAGATTAATACTACTTTTACAGTTTACTAACTCAAGTTTGTTTACATTAGATCTGCTGCCTTTGTTATTGTTGTTACGCAAAACTATTTCATCAGCAGTCCAAAAACGTCACTGCAAAGTGTACGGAAACCCTATCGGCATCGCCCCTCCTTCTATTCTATATCTCCTTGTTCTGGCCCTATAGTATATCAATATTAATAAACAGTTGTAAGTGAGCAGCTAACTGAGCACACAGGTAGAGAACTATCGTCCCCCCCCCCTCCAGGTAAATCCTTGTACCGGTTCGGAGACCACATGCAACGATTGGTCACATGTGAGCAGCTGGTATTAAATACAATTACTGAAGTAATGGGTACATACATGTTCCAAACCGAAAAAGGAAAAAACACAGTTTTATATAAGCAATTTTTTAAGAGAAATTAAGGATTATTCATTCCTGACCTAACATTATAGCTTTTCAGTGTATGTACGTACATAACGTCTCCATTCCCTTTAAGTGCATATATAAAATACAGAAATAAAAAAATTATTACCAACTTTTTTATTTCATTTCGCTTACCTCTCTTTTTTCAAAGTTCAAGGGATATTTTGTAATTCTGAAAATAAAGAAATTTTACGATGTTACGATAAAGGAATTGAGTCTTTGCCACAAACTCGGATTTTTAAATCCCAATTTCTTTAAAACCAAATGTCGTAGACCGTAGATATTTCAAACTATGAATTCTGGTGGATTAAACAATTTAAGTTTGAAATATGAAAGGTAAGCATCATCTGGTTGTTGAGATTTTGGTATTATAAAATTGGAATTTGTGACAAAAACTCAATTCCTTTAATGTAAAATCAACTTAGTGTTGAACCTAGTTAGTAAGTTTTTGCTTCCTGTTGAGCAAATATTTTCAAATTCTTTATTCTAAACATCTACTTTTTTTTACGCTACAGTGATAACCAGAAAACTATGGAATAGGAAGACGACTTTGTAGCAATACGTCAGTGTATTTGATATTGCTACAAAACAAATAGTTAATAAGACACTAATTAAACCACTAATTAAGTGCATTTAGTCTGTTTGCACTACTTAATTGCTATGCCCCATGCTCATTGGACCATTTAAAGTCATAACTTCAGTCTAAAAGTCGTCTTTATATTTCAGAGTTTTCTGGTTAATACTGTAATGTGTCAAATGTTGACCCCATGACAGAAAATAAATGCAAAAAAAAGAACAAAAAACAATCTAAAAAAGAACTTGTTTAAACAATGGTTTATGGACAGGTTTTTCTTTTTATGTAAATAAAAATATTGCAAAGTTTAATAAGAGCAAACTTTAACAGAATCCATTTTTAAAGTCTTGGAAGTTGTATAAAAAGTTTTTAAAAAACGAACCAAAGCGATTAACATCACTTTTATTGAACCAACCAAAAAATGTTAAGGCAAATATTAACCCTTAAAAACCTGTATGTCAGAGCATTAGTTTTCCATCTTGAACCCTAAAAAACAAATTTTTTAAAATATGTTTTTTAAATTCTAAAAAAAAAATTTTTTTACCTCCAGAGCAAATCGTCGTCTTCTGTTTGGGAAATATGCCCGGCCTTGCAACTCTTCATTCTCAGTAACATCAACGCCGTCCTTTTTCAAGCATTTTTTTTAGATAGAGTCAGTGGTTCAAGGACCACGAGGTCGAATAAACATGAATAAATTGTTTCCTTTGAAAGATAGGAAACAGCTGTCTCCGTGTCCATCTCTAAAAATGATTAAAGAAATGATGAAGGAATGCTCTAATTTTTTCATTGGCAAACTAATGAATTTACCTGTTTCTTCTGGTTTTAAAATTTCAAATTCAAAATCTTCTCCGTTTAATGATCTTTCTTGTACAGTATCTTCGTTATTTTCTTTACTTTCAGATTTATCATCAAATGCTTCGTTTAGTGATCTTTCTTGTACATCTTCTTCTTCAGTATCTTTACTTTCCGATTTATCATCCAATGCTTCGTTTAGTGATCTTTCTTTTGCATCTTCTTCATTAGAATCTTTACTTTCAGATTTATCATCAAATGCTTCGTTGGAACTGTCTGCTAAGTAATCAAGTTCTAGAACCTCTTCATTTGATTGTTTTTTCTCTTCTTGTTTGGAACTTTCAGAGAATTGTTTAAAGAAGTCTGTAACAGCTTCTCCGCCACCTTCGTTGTCATCTTCTTTAACATACAAATGTAGTTTACCAGTGTCCGATGTCAAATCAATTTCTGTTTGGGTTTTATTGAACAATCTGTCCAAAAAAAGGAATCCTGGATTTAGAGATGGGCATCGTGTTTTGAACAAACAAAATTTTTGTGATAAAAGGTGTCGTTCAGAGAAATGATAAAATTATCGTTTTAAAAAAGAAACCATAAAAAAACAAACGATATAAGGTCGTTTGAATGAACTTGAAAACAATGGGCTTTTAAATCAACGCACTATTTTTCAAAAAAATTTGGAACAAACAATTTAAATTTTTTTTTTTAAACATAAAGGAAAACATGGAGCAATTCCTAAAACCATTCCTCCTACAAACCTCCTTGTCTCTATCCTACGTGCTCCACAACTCGAATTCAAAAAAATGAAAAAAAATTGTCAAACAAACTTTTGAAAAAAGATTGTAATTAAACTGAACGAACGATTTTACAAATCGATTATTCAGTGAGAAGACGTGAAAACGATGGAAAATGAACGATGACAAACAAAGTGAAGAAAAGCCGAACGCGTCCATCTCCACCTTGTCTTGATCGTCCAAATTGTGGAGCTCCTTTATTACCCATCAGATTTAGTAGTATCAGAGTAAATACTATTTTACTCACCATGTTTACAAATTAAAGGTGGGTAACTGACTAATTGTATTGTCCTTGTGGCAGACATTAAATGAGGATTAATTTTAATTATTCATGCGGGAAAAGCTCATATTGTCTCCCTTCAAAAAAAAATATTACACTTTATCACTTCTACTATAAACTTTTTTTGTATAATTTTTTTTAGCGTTGATATAATTCAGCAATTTGTTACTTTTATTTTGTTTAAAGAATAATTTTTCAATAATTCATCAAACTAGCAATAATATATTCATAAATTTTAGCAGCAATAATTGAAAAATCAAAATATTTGACTCATTTTTTTAGAAAGTCAAGCTAAAAAAATTTCCCGGAAGGGTTAATCACCTTTTCCAAAGTTGAAGGTCATCAAGAAGGTATCAATTATTCTGACGTTCAGAAACGCAAAAAAGAAAAGAAAAAGTTTATAAAACTTTTCCTAAAAGAGAACGTTTAAACCCGCCCCCTCCCCGTCAATATTTTACACTTGAAGTTAAATTGCAAATTTTTTTTCATTCTGGGTTTTTTTCGTAAAGAATAAATCAGACAAGAAAAATCTATGATTTTTTTGGGAGTTTCAGACTCCAATGGATGATGAGTCCCCCCCCCCTGGAAAGAAAATAAGTTTTAAGTCAACATTCACAACAATTCTTGTATTTTCCCCTGAAGAAACTATTGAAAATAAATGTATTAATGTCTATTCACTATAGGGTCTAATAAACTACATTAATTTTAAATTAATCTGACGTTCAAAAACCAAAGAAACCATTAACAAAAGTGTGTGTGAGACACGAATTGAGTTTGTTGAAAGAAATGCCTTCATACTTTTTAATATTTTGTTGGGTTCTTAAGTTAACAACAGTTTTCGGGGTTCATGTTCGTATCTCTCTTATCCTTCAGCAAACAAATAAACTGAGAGAGGACATATGTCACATAAACCCATGTTAGGAAATTGAAAATATTTCAGTTTGTAAATCTCAATAAATGAATTGCGTTTTTGCTACAAATTAAAATTGTCTAATTCCTATATCTTTGCAAGGTGATGGTATATTTCAAATTCAACTATTTGATTTAACAGAATCCATAGCTTCAAATATCAAAGTTCCGCGATACAAACTCGAACCTCCCAGATGCAGTACGAGCCTCCGCTTTACTGTAAACAAGCCTCCACTTTTCAGCACATCTTGTTTATAATGGTTAACAAAATTTAAGTTTTGTAAGAGAACATTTCTTACGCAGAAAGGAGGCTCTTTGAAAATTCATTTCTGAATTGAACATAGATTATTTTGTTTTAAGCAGTACATTTTTTAGGGAATTTTTCAAAGATTTAGATTAATTGTCAATCAAAGATTATAAAATATCAAATAAATGTTTTCCTTTTTGCGTAAAAAATGTTTCAAGTTTCATAAACCCATAATTAGTCACTAATTATAATAATTGAAAAATACATCTGATCAGTGATAAACTTTTAAAACGACTATTTCGAAAAAATGTAAAAAAATGAGATATGCATAAATTAGTTAATTCAAGTTAAAATATTAAAAAAAGAGAGTTGTTTTTGTGTTAATGAATTAGATGTGTTTTTTTTTTTCAGAAAATATCAAGATTAGGAACTTAGGAGCTGAAAAGGCTGTGTACTATATAATTGCCTGATTAAAAGTGTTCACTCTTCAAAATGAGTAATTAAGCAATCATGTTAAAATAATAAATATTAAAAACATCTACTTTAACTTCTTCATCTTTTTATCTTATCTTTTCTGTAAAAGCTATTATTTTGAATAATTGCAATAACCTGAAAATACTGGGGGGGGGGCAACACTCTCCCCATCCCCCCTCTTTGGAAAGGGAAAGCCAAAAGGCACAATTTGCGATGCAAGTTTAAAACACAATTGTTAACGACAGTTCATTAAAAGGATTATTCTTCATTTGTTATTGGAAAAAATATCAACTTTTGATGTATCTATGATACTACATTTTCAATAAAATACAGTGAGAATCAAAAACTATTGTTAGGAAGACGACATCAAAGCAATAATAAAATGTAATTGATGTTTCTAAGCAAATAGTTCTAGTATTAACTTATTAATCACGTATTAGGTGAATTGTGTCCGGTGCAATCATAACTTGAATTTAAAAGTCGTCTTTCTTTTCTCAGCCAGCTTTTCCTGTAGATTTTTAACAAATTTTCAAAGCAGACGAAAGTATTCAGTTATGTGGCTGTCCGCTTTCCGCCGTATTGTCTTCATATATTTTATACAAAATATAGTTGATTTACAGACTTGTGTCTTTTATTTAGCCGTCGCTAAAGTTGTTCTAACTAGTTCTCAAATCAAAATTTTAAAAAATCGGTCAAGTTAAGAGTTATGATTAAACGTCCAATACTAATTTATATACAGGGTTACCCACAACGGATGAGACTGTAAAGACGACTGGAAACACTTTAAATATGACGATCCCAAGGGTAAATTCAGTTTTCGGCCATTGACAGTGTCTTTTATTGGGTTTTTAATGTTTTTGCAAAGAAAGTGAGAAATTTAAAGTTGCAGAGAATCATAAATATAAGAAAACAGACAGTATAAATTCCGTACAATCGTCTTTGATGTCTCATCCTTAGTTCATACCCCTGTTTAAAGATGATCAACCGGTTCTAAAGGGCTTATAGAATATGTAAAAAAAGATTTATTAAAATTAATAGATTATAAAGATTATATTCATTGACTTTTGTTGGCCTTTCGACAATTCAATAACGTAGAATTAAAGAGGGGTAATTGCAAACAAAGAAATACATTAGAGAGGGGAATCGGTTCCAAACGCTCCCCCCCCCCCCCGTCGCATTATGGTTAAACTTCAAGGTTAGAATTGTATGGTGAGCACTTGTCAGTTAAGTTATTGTTTGCAGCATAATTGGAAGAATAAATTCAGTTTTAGTTTGACAATCATGAAAATATTACTTGTCTTTCTCATAATATTTCAGGTATATTAGTAGCATATTTTACCCCATTATTGTGTTAAACTAGGCTTTTAGGGCGCTTTGCAAAACAAAAAAATGTTCGCGAATTTTATAAAAAAAAGTTCGTGGACATTCACAATTTTCTAAAATTTAATGAAAATCAAATTTTGTTTGAGACAAACTTTTGAAAATTCAATCATCCGTAAACCTTCCCTGGGGTCCCTGGTCAGGTCCCACAAACAAAATTGGGCTTGATCGGTTGAGCCATTTTGACGTTTATTGGACACAAACAGACAAACACCCAAACAAACAGAAAAGCTAAGTATATATATAGAAACCGTCAATGTGTATCCAGGAACCAAAGTTTTTTATTTTAAACTAGCCTTATAGGGCGCTTCTAAATTAATTGTGAACATGTTCTCTTTGTGCAAGGCCTAAGAAGAATCTTAGGCAGCTGGAATCTTGTCAACCCTCTTCTCAGAATGAATGAAGCGTGGATGGATGAATGTGCTGCCAGATTACAACCTCTGGTAGTTAAATATAAAGACCCAGACAACACCAAACTTACGCAATAGAAAAAATTCCGAGATTTGATCGTAACAACCCGATCATGTCCTGGGGACAAAAAAAATCTCTATTAAAATTAAGCCCATTTGATTCAGTTGTTTGGCCAGAAACATAGCAAACATATAAATGATGAACGAATAGCTTTATTATATAGATTACAATTGTTTGAACTCCTACTTCATTTCACATAATTATTTTCTGGACCTTTGTCTATTTTTTCATCTCTTAGAATTCAAGGTTAATTTGAGTTTTTCATTTCAAAAATGTGTTTTACGATCTCTTGTTTAAATACTAATTATTACTAACATAACAGTCTATTTTTTTATCTCATAGAATTCAAGTTTAATTTGAGTTTTTCATTTCAAAAATGTGTTTTACGATCTCTTGTTTAAATACTAATTATTACTAACATAACAGTCTATTTTTTTCATCTCATAGAATTCAAGTTTAATTTGAGTTTTTCATTTCAAAAATGTGTTTTACGATCTCTTGTTTAAATACTAATTATCACTAAAATAACAGTATGGTAAAATGTCGATTTTTTAGAAACAATATTTTTCTGCTATTTTTGTTTGAAGGAGGGATAAAGTAATACTTGCAAGATAATCGGACTGTATGTGAACCTTTATAGTATCTTATACTTTATGCCTGAATCTAAGAAGCCAAATGTTTTGATTTTACAGTTCAAATTTTTTCTGTATATAGGCCCTTGTAAATTATCAAAGTTAAAAACTAATTGCTTGACTGTCTGTTTGAATTTGTAATCAATAAACGTCTTAACCCTATTCCTGCTGGGGAGGGAGTCAAGTTGACCCCCCCCCCATAGTTTTTTTACATAACTCAAAAAGTATTGGTCTGAGGCTGTTGAAATTTTCTAACTTTTCCTACATACCCAAAGCCCTCGCTTTAGGCCTAAAACCGGGCTTTAATACTAACTGCCTGAGTCCTCAGGTACACTGCTTGAATGACTGCTTTTTCCTATACCAAACTAAATCTTTGTTTTGACCCACTTCCACTTGTCAGATTAAGATAAAATTTAGCTTTTTGGAAAGCCTTTGACATAAGGAAACGGATTGCACAAGTTTTACGAAAAGAAATTGCAAATTTTTTGCAAACAACCTGTCAAAAGAAATTTGCACATTTTTAGTTTTTCTTGA
>NW_019396216.1:205604-207828 GCF_000591075.1 Eurytemora carolleeae
CATTTTTGCTGAAACCCCCCCATCCAGAGAAGTATAATATATAGTTGTTTTTTTTAATTACGTTAAAAATTAATTTCATTAAAACAAATCATTCAAAATGGATTAATCAAAAAAAACATTTCAATTTAATTTGTAAATAAATTCCTCGTGTCTGCATTGTCTCTAGCTGTTTGTTTGTATCCAAAAAACGTCAAAACGGTTAAACCGATAGGGCCCAAAATTGTTTGTGGGACCACAACGTGACCCCAGGGAAGGTTTATGATGTTCAAAATTTAGAAAATTAGCCTCCAACAAAATTTGATTTTCATTTAAGTTTTAAAATCGGCTAAATGTTTTTTTTGTTTTTGTTTTACAATGTACACACAGAGAAAATGTTCACAATTGAAAAAGAAGATGGACGCGAAGCGCCCTAAAAGCCCAGTGATTTAAATATTAAAAGAAATATTTGAATCCTAGCAAATATTAAATTTCACTAAAATTTCAGTTATATGTATGTATATTTAGTTTTAAGATCGGACAACCCAAGGTTAGAAAAACTGAGGGTTAAACATTTTTAGACACTTCTATTTTTAATAGTGATAGGTTAAGGTTGAGAGGAGTAACCTGGATGAAAATCTAAACCTTGAAACAGGTTCCAGGGTTTCAGGTTTACTCCAGGTTACCTCCAGAACAGGACGAATCATAGAATCATAAGGCACATAGAACAGAGTACATAGTAGTAAAAGAAAGTAAATGAAAGATTAGGAAATATAAGGAAAGTACAGAAAAGTACTGATTAAAGTAAAGTACAGGAAAGTAATAGAGGAAATGCACACATAGAAGAAAAGTGTTAGAGAGTCGAAAGGTAAAATAGGAAAAGACGGGAAAGTACTTGAATGTTCATGAAAATAAAGACGAGTACTAAACCGTACAGAAAAAGGAGCAAAAAAGTACAGAAGAGTACATCAAATTATAAAAAGAGTACAAGAGAGTACAGAGAACAAAATTGTTCAAGTGAGTGTATAGTGGGCCGGGCACAAGAGTACAAGGGAGAACACAAGAGTTTGTTTATACCTCCCAAATATTGAATTACACTTCTTTTGCAAAATAAAGAATTAAGGGGTTCATCTTACTTTTTAAAAACTATAAACGAAATTATACAAAAATATGGCAACATGGTCGAGTCCATTATTTTATTTTTTTGGGTGAGGAAGGTTGAAGTTAAAAGTTATACTCCTACTCTTCTACTCCTTTCCATTCTAAATTTTTGCCAATGTTTTGTTATATCTCTTTCAACTTTTGATGAATTTTTATCAAATCTTGGAAACACAATGATACATTTTCCCAACAATTTTTCAAAATATCTAATTTTTTCAAAAAAAAAGTTGGTTTCGCGGTTTTTTTTCAATGTTCCATACATACTTTTAAATTTTTTTTGTCATATTTTTAATGCATAAAATCCGAACAAAACAAAAATTTTGAAAAATTTGTTCGAAACATCGATAATCTTTTTTTTACTTCTAGCCCACATTACAAATGGCATTGATCTTTTGCTCTGTAGTTTTTATATTTTCCATGGTCAAGGATGTTTGACTAAAAATAAAAAGCCTTGACTTTATCATCTTTGTCTACATTATAGTACAACCTACCTTGTCTCCGATATTGGACCAGTCCACTCACCTTCCTCCCCCTAATGTTATACACTCTCACCTTCCTTACCCAAGATTGGTCGAGTCTATTTCTAATCAAAACAAATACATTAAACCTCGTTGATCAAATTACAACCAAGTTTTTAAAAATATTAAGCCAACACAACAAAATAATTTAGATTAATTTAAACTCCTAACATTTATTATTATTTATAATTTATTTGATTTTAATTATTTATAATTATATTATTCATTGAGGAATTAGAAAAATAATTATAATTTATTCGGTTTTGTTAAATTGGAACATACAATAAAATAGACAATATATCTTCTATATATATAATAATGAACTTGTTCAGGCTAAATAGTGCTTATTGACCGAGTTAGCCAAGGTGTAAAATATTGTGTGAATTGTACAATATGTCAGTATGTCAGTATGTCAAGGGAATTATACTAGTTTAAATGATAATTCATATAGATATATAGGGCAGTCATTTATAACAAACCATTTTTCAACCTTGACCCTTCCAATTCATACTTTTGTAAACAACATATTTCTAAAAAAAAATTAAGAATTAATTATGTGAAGTTGCATC
>NW_019396216.1:207904-277820 GCF_000591075.1 Eurytemora carolleeae
TTCCTTAGTTTTACTAACCTTAATATATAACCTTGGTTTATTATCTTCTCTTCCTTAGCTTTACTAACCTTAATATATAACCTTGGTTTCTTATCTTCTATTCCTTAGCTTTACTAATCTTAATATATAACCTTGGTTTATTATCTTCTCTTTCTTAGCTTTACTAATCTTAATATATAACCTTGGTTTCTTATCTTATCTTCCTTAGCTTTACTAACCTTAATATATAACCTTGGTTTCTTATCTTTTCTTCCTTAGCTTTACTAACCTTAATTTATAACCTTGGTTTCTTATCTTCTCTTTCTTAGCTTTACTAGACTTAATATATAACCTTATATAACCCCTACTAACTGAAAACCTTTTGGAATTTATATGTTTTACCTATACGTATTTTTAAAGCATGTTCAAGTTCTAAAACTAAAATGTTAAGAAGTTGACTATAATTGTGTATGCGCATTGTTGTCAACCATTAACTACAAGACCCCCCCCCGTCCATCCATGTAATGTCGTCTTTAACTTAAAATCCCCTCTCGGAGACACCAAACCAAATAATTTATGCCCCATTTTCTTTGTCCTGGTAACGGAGTCTAAACACTTTTGTTAACCATTAATTTCAAAACCTCTATAAANACCAAATAATTTTTGCCCCATTTTCTTTGTCCTGGTAACGGAGTCTAAACACTTTATTATTGTGAACAAAATATTTTCATACAAAGAATTAGTGAATTTCGTTAACAATTAATTGTCATTCTTTTCAGAAGTTTTAATACATAAAAACGTCTTAGGACTCCCCGACAGTTTAACCTTCTTATCCCCAAATAGATCGCAAGAATCTTTTCATTGTAAAATTACAAAACTTGTAACAAATTCATGCATTATTATCCATTTCATTTTTTTAGGAAATAAAGAGTTTTCTGCATTATCGGTTTTGATTTGAGGGTTATTCCGTTGTCTATCTGTTCATCATTGAGAATCTTGTTCCTGTCCGACAACAATTGTACCTTCATATCTATACAACTAATATCAATTGTGTAAACTTTTGATATTTCAAGTTAGACTATTTGATCCTACAGATTTTATTGTTTGAAATATAAAATTTCCAAGACATCTGATACAGGGGTTAGAAAATCAATGTACAACTTCTTTTTGTGTAATTTTGTTTAATTTGTTTCTTTCCATGTAAAAATAAATTTAAAGAATTTAAACACTAAAATATTTTTTTTATTATTATTTTAATTATTCAAATACACTGGCTTGAAGAATAATGAGTAAGAATGTTGCAGCAGTGCCTACAGCACCTGTTCACACCACCATCACAATTTTCTAAAAGCCTTTAAGATCAGTATAATAAAAGACGACATTTAGTTGTATCCTTACTTGAATATCATTAAACTCATATTAATTTTTGATCATTTGCTGTCCCAGTGTTAGGACTGGGCAAATTTCCGTTAACAAAGCTGAGGTATTCAAACATTAACGCAAAAGTTCGTTAACAAACGGCAAAAATCGTTCATTTTTAAATCAATAACGAAACAGATTAGCCATTTAAAAAAAATAATGGTTGAACACGAAAACAAATTGAACAAATTTAGGCATTTTAAACCGGTTAATTTAGTTTTTTTCCTAAAATTGCAAAGAACTTTTTAAATTTTTTAATTTTTAATTTACACGTTTTAAATTTTACTTGTCGTTAATACTGCAATATACCAATGTCATAAACTTTAACATAAAATTTAGAAAAAAAGAAAAATGCCATAAACAAAACGAAGGTTCCGTTCTTACCTTTATAATTAACGTCTATCTGAAAGTGTTCTTTTTTAACGGTTTGAACTAACCGTTAACGAAACAGCTAGAAAAAGCTGAAACGTGCCCAGCCCTAGCCAGTGTCCCTAAATTTAAGGTTCAAGGTAGTTTTGAACATAAATGCAAAAAACGAAATGTTGTTTTTAATCGAGATCTTGCTTTAAACAGCTTCAAATAATATTGGTGGTGGTGTGCCTAGCACTGAAGTTCGATCAGCTGGAAAGAATCCCAAAGCTGTTAGTCTTGTCTTGCTATCAATGTTGTGCATAACTAAACAGATATATGTCTCACAGGGCATTAATAAAGTTCATTTTATTTTATTTTGTAAACTTACATTTGTTTATTACAACTCATTGTTGCTGAAAAGCTATTGATAAAGGTAATCTGGGTTTTTAAAATCTTTTTATGTTTTGTTTAGAAATAACTGAGTATCTAATGATTTAAAAGATAGCCTTTTAGATATTAGATATTGAAATAATACCTAGCAAGTGCTTAAACTTGAGGTCAAGGGAACAAGCCATAAACGCAGATCTAGAAAATTGATGTATGCAAGATTATCAAAATGAGTTATGATTTACCCTTTGATAAAACCTGTGGTATGAATTTATTTGCATTAGAGCCTCATAGCAGTTCTCAGCTAAGTCAGAAATATTTAAGAGTATGATAAATAGAGAAGCAGTGATTAACAAATCTGCAGAGCCCAGAATAAACTTGCCATCATGTCCAAGTATATGAATGGCATCATGAATGACAGTCATAAGCAGGAAAGTTATCATTGAGAAGAAAATAAAAAGAACAGGGCCCATGCCGATCTTGAGGTTGTTATAGGCTTCAATGGTTTCTTCAGATAGGATAGTCAGACGTACTGCACTAATATTCTTCAAGTCTTTAACCGAGTTGATAAAGTCCTCACCAATAATGTTCACAACAAATACTGTAGAATTTACCAAATATGCAAGTGTCAAAAAAATCTATGAGTAAAAATAATTTTTCTATTAATCTATTTTAAAATACAAAGAAATTCCTCTATTTTTGGAATTTGGAACACAACTAAGCCAATCCTACCCCTTTAAGGAATCTTATGAGTATATATATATACAAAATATTTATAGGGGGTTTTATTTTAGAAAAATCAATAAAAGATAACCGTTTTTTTGGCTGACATTGCTATAATTTATAGTTTGAATTATTATTGACTTAGCTGTGATTTTAATTTGACAAAAAGGAATTGAGTCTTTGTCACACACTATGATTTTCTAATCTTTATATCTTTTTAATCCAATTGCGTAGACCTTAGATATTTCAAGCTATGAATTCTGTTAGATGAAAAAATATAAGTTTAAAATATCAAAGGTTTACACCATCAGGTGAAAAAAATATAGGTATTAGAAAACCAGAGTTTGTTCCAAAGACTCAATTCCTTTGCTAAAAAAACAGTAGCACCATTCAAGTGGAATTCTTTGACATCTTTTATGTTGAATAAGATGCATGGATTTAAAGCAAATACTTCCAAAATATAAAAGGGCGTTTTATACATGTTTACATATATGCAGAGTACAAACTTCTTGATAAATTCCTGATTCCATATCTTCCACTATTATAGGACAATCTTAGATATAAAGTAAATTAAAAATTCTAATAATTCTAGTGCATTTTGACAACCCTGAATTCAAAACCACAAAGTCATTGACAGTATCCGCTAGAACTGATGTTAGCCATATATAAAAGGTCCAGGTCTCTGGGTAAGCAAAATAGTTCGCTATGCTCAGTACCCTGTTTGCTACACTAAGAGATATCAGTAGTGTTATCTCTGTATAGCATGAAATACGCAACTCCTTTTTCTTATCAAGGGTTTGGATATTTTTCAGAAGATATCCTGATTGCACAGATTACACAGATAGAACCATATTATATGCCGGTTAAATTTTTTAGAAAGACCACTCTGGCTCTAGATTTTACATGCTTTTCATTGCCTTTTAAGTAAAATTTGAATATGGATATGTTTTCTTTATTTGTAAAGTAATGGATACCAGGCACGATATGAGACCAGTGCAGTGAAATATTCATTTGTCATTTGTAAATGTACAACATATTTTTAAATTGATATGCCCTCGAGGCCGAACTTTCAATCCTTCATGTTTGCAAACATTTTTTTTACAAATATTACTCATTGTTACAATTTGATTCAATTTCAGTGCAGTGGAGGTTTACATGTGAAAATTCAGTAAGGATAAACTTTTGTCCTATCTGAGTAAATCTATGAATTATGCCTAGAGACAGTGGAAGGAATAGAACAAGGGCAGCTTTACATGATCTCCACACAGTTTCAGCAATTATATCATCCACTGGGATACCGGAGGTGAATATATGGTAGTAGAACGGATAGTAGGCTCCTATTCCAAGCAAACTCCATACAACAAGACTAAACAATACCCTCACAGAAATAAACCTGAGATGATTAACAGCTATTGCTTTGCTAAATCTACATAACCATGGTACCAACTGCATAATGGCCATAAGTGTTATCACAATACTCAATAAATCGGAATGTAGTAAAACTCTAAAATTTACTTAGTTTAACAGAGCCCATGATTTAAAAACTTCGGCTTGAGCCGTAATTCCTTAAAATCGACTTTAAGACCCAATCTTCGACCCAACTTTGACGACAGCTTGTGTCCATACAGAATAGAATATATAGAGAGGAATTTACTAGAAAAAAGTGTAAAACGGCCATTTTGTTGTACTGTTTCCATACTGCAGGTGTACTTAACATATTTATGCTATATAACCTGTTGGGCCCTGGAATATCATTTTATAGAAAATCTAAAATTATTGTAAAAGAAAACCAAATTATGAAATAGGCTGGTTTCATAATTGACCAATGATCATTTCACATAGACTCTATGCCTTCCACTTTACAAACGATGATTTTTCGATATAACTTTAAATCAAATGATGTTTTTATTCACCTAATTTGTTATAAAGTTTATTTAACAGTTTAAAAAATTCGAAATTGAAATGAATAGTCTAGGGAACATACTGTATTAATGTACTCTACTGCATATAATTTGTGAACATTTACATGATTTGTACACTTTGAACTCCTTTTTAGGCTGAAAGGGACTGAAAAAATTCATACCGAGAGATTCTTTTAATTCCTCTCTATATATTCTATTCTCTATGCTTGTGTCACAGGATTCACAGCTGCAATATCTACGGTTCGACTTAAGGAGTATTGTTCTCATAAAAACCCGGAATGCGTCAATTCCTACCATGAAAATCCGCCAAATAGAATATTAAACCGGAGATGGAATTTAAAGAATTTGAGCCGCGGTTTAAATCCGCCAAAGCCCGGTTTAAATTAAGCGCCGGCTTAAATCTTGAAACATTTGATACAATTTTAAGTTGGACCAACCATATTTAAACCGCGGCTTTAATTTAAACCGCCGCTCAAATTCTTTAAATTCGGCCACCGGTTTTAAAACTCAACTCTGTGGAAAATAATATGGAGCTTGAATCTGAAAGCTCAAGCTGTATATAAGGCCCAACGACAGCTTAGACCCGAGCCGTATTTTCCTGAAATTTTTTTAACCGCGGGCTCAAATCAAACTAAATTCTGTTTTAAATGTTTACTACGCATTGAATTGTTGTACCATTTATTAATGCAATGAAGACAATGAATTCCAGCCAGCTCTATGCAGAGTTATGCCGTTCCTATCCATCTTATCACTAGTTCGATGGAGTCAATGCATGAATAGGAATGGCACTAATCTGCATAAAGATGGACATAAAGCAATAGAGATGGTCATAAAGCAATAGAGATGGACATAAAGCAATAGAGATGAACATAAAGCAATAGAGATGGACAAAGCAATAGAGATGGACATAAAGCAATAGAGATGGACATAAAGCAATAGAGATGGACATAAAGCAATAGAGATGGACATAAAGCAATAGAGATGAACATAAAGCAATAGAGATGGACATAAAGCAATAGAGATGGACATAAAGCAATAGAGATGGACATAAAGCAATAGAGATGGACGTAACATTCTAATTATTGCAAAACTACAATCTTATTAGTTATATTGGGTTGGGAAATAAGATTGTCATAGAGAAACAACTCTAACAGTCCTGGGTTTCTGTAAGGGATGTAAGCATATGGAATGCTACAATGTATATTTGTGCAAATTGTTTATATAACTAGGCTTTTAAGGAGCTTCGCGCCCATCTTCTATTTAAATTGTGAACATGTTCTTTTTGTTTACATTTTAAAACAAAGAAGAAAAAATTTTTGCGGATTTAAAAAAAAAAATCGCGGATTTTCAAGAATTTAATTTACACATTTTTTTATCATTCATAAACCTTCCCTGTGGTCACGTAATGTCCCACAAAAAAATTGGGCCCGATCGGTTCAGCCGTTTTGACGTTTATTGGATACAAACAAACAAACACACAGACAGACAAGCCAAATTTATATAGAAAAGTGGATAAACTGATTAGATGAAGCCGTTAATCCTCCCTGAAGTTGAATGATGTCTGGTTGTCAATGCTGACCGGCACTAGCAGGATATAGATCAGAAACTTAAGATATTTACAAACCAGGTTCCCACCCTCCAGCTTCCCAAGCTTCCGGCCAAACTCCACATATTTTAAGTTTTTTTTTAAATTTGTATCTTTTATAAAATTATGTTCATATATTTTGCTTCAAAATTAAGATTTTTAGCATACCAGCTGGAACATTTTACAGTGCTGAATAAATACCCAGAGAGTGAAGAATCATTCAAAATTTGTTCTCACCAAATAAGAAATTCATTTTTTTACCCACAAGAATAGGGTTTCCAAGGCAAGTGGATTTTACTAGCGCGCAATTCCGTCTAACTTTCTGGCGTTTGATTTTAGTAATATTCAATTCAAATGTAATTTATTATTTTACACTCAAAAGACCCATTTTACTTAATAAGTGATTAATAAGTCACTAATTAAAATTTTTGCTTTGCAACAACATCAAATACACTGTACTGTTGTCTTTCTGTTCCATAGTTTTCTGGTTCTCACTGTAGCAAAATATCTAATTTAAACAAAAAATCCATTTTAATGTTCATCCAATGTGAACAAATGAACATACAGAAATATTTCCATTCTTGTATCTTCTGCATAAAGGAATTGAGTCTTTGCCACAAACTCTGATTTTCTAGTCTCTATATCTTTGGAACCCAATGTCGTAAACCTTTGATATTTCAAACTTATATCATTTGGTTTGACAGAAGTCGTAGTTTGAAATTTCAAAGGTATACGATATTGGAATCCAAAGATCTAGGAATTAGAATATCAGAGTTTGTGTCAAATATGCTATTCCTTTGAAAGTCACAGTTAAAATTATTAATTTTTAGATGGAAAGCCAATTCCGCGCAATTCCGCGAATATTAAATTGCTTCCTTGATCGCAATTATAGCGCAATTCCGCGCAATGAAATGGCGCAAATGGAAGCAATCATCCACGCAATTCCACTAAATGGAATCCGACTGGAAACCCTTCCCACAAGAGATGAGTATTTATTGACAACCTGAAATTCTTCAATTATGAACAACTAAAGTTTACCTTAACACATCAGTAAGCAATTTAAGGCATACTTTAGATGTTCATTAAAATAAATTAGGGAATTATAGCATAAAGTGTAATCACTTTCGTAATTAGAGTCGTTTTTTGAATTATCATTATTTTAGGGCTAAACTATATTTTCATGCACTAAGAATTATACTTTAAAAGAAGTTTAGAAATTAAAAAAAGATATTTCAATATTACGTTAGTGTTCTCCTCAGGAAATACTTTCACATTCATCGTTATGGGATCTGCAGGCCAGCGAACCTCTTCAGGTTCAGAACAGTACTTAACAGTTATAGTGAAACAGAATTGAAGACTGAAGTCACATTCACATTGGTTAATATGAGTCATTGCCATTGGCCATCTAGACATATAAACCAAATATTTAAAATTTTAGTTTATAAATTTTTTTATTTATAAAATTATTCGTAAATTATCCATTTGTGAATGCCTATGATAATTGATGAAGTGCTTATGAATTGAATGTACAAGGAATGTCATGCAAATTTATTTGTAACAGTTAATTCCCAGCATGGGTGTAACTTTCGATCACAATTTGATTTAAGAAAATAACTGCAGTTTTCACCATTTTTCTTTAATATTTATAGGTTAGCGTATTCGTTTAAAATGAATAGATTTACATATTGTTAAATTCTGGATCAAAATGTGGTTAAATTCAAACAGAAGAAACCGAATGCATCATGCCCAGGTTAGTTCAGGGCCCTGGGTAATGTTCAAGAATAATATTTAAATCTACCTATTCAGGGTTGATGGATGTAGCTTACTACACTGATTACTATAAGTTTACACAAAAGGGTATACAGAGAAATCTATTGGATATTGCTTTATTGCATGACTTTTTAAAGTGAACTTTTCAAATTAGATTATCTAAGTCATTTCCTTTAAAACTGGAGGTCAGAATTTTTGTTTTATAATCCCTAGAGAAAGCACTTTTGCATATTTTTGTAGTCCAACAGATTAAGTTAATTTCTTTCAGATGGTTTCAGGATTAATCCAAAGAGAGTTTAATCTGCTCAAAAACATCAACAAATCAGAAGCCTTACAATTTACTTTTGGCCTGAATTATTGGGAAAATACAGTTCAATTGAAATGTCTGCTTTGGATATTGTATGTTAAAGATTTTAGCCATCTCAAACAAGAGATTCTACCTCTGGTAAATTTAGTTCTTAACAACCTCTTTAATTGAACAATCAACGTCTACTTGGTTTATTTATCTTAAAGGCCACTTAGTATCTATTTTAGTTTCTGAACTTTCTAGAACTCAGTTCAGGCAGTAGTATTCATTAACTATTAAAGAATCTCTTAAGAACATGTATTCAATGCTTCCTGAATTCTCTAGAGGCTGATGGACAATGATTATTGTTTAATAACTAAAAGTATTGTTTAAAATTCATAATTATTGGTTAACAATTTTAATTATTTTCAACAATACAATTGTTAAAAAAAACTATAAATCATAAACAAAAATATTGATTAAAAACAAAAAATATTTTTAAAAGATTTCTGGTCGCATGATTTTTTTTGTTATATAGCACAATATTGCGCAAAGTTGCGCAGAGTAAAATCAAAACCATTGCATTGCCGGAAACCAAAAGACAAAAAAAGCAAGTATATAGATGCATACATTGCATCCTAAACTAGAAACATGTCGTCTCTTTCAGATCAAGGCTAGAGCACAAGCGTAAAATAAAAAAAGGGGGAAGGTGAGATTTCGTTTATTTGGGAATTGATTGGTAATCCATTGAAAAAATGAATTGCTAAAAAATAATTAAAAATCAGATATATTTTCAGTTGTTTTGTAAGAAGTACAGAAACATCTGACAATATTAAAAGAAGTGCAACTTAATTCACCATATTTTCGTGAATACTCCCTTAATTCACGATATTTTCGTAAATACTCCCTTAAATCACGATATTTTCGTGAATACTCCCTTAATTAAATCTTATGTACCTGTTTATTTTGGATAGATAACTGGAGAACTGATAAACCAAATATGCTATGTTTGCCATTTAAATTCAATATTAAATAATTTTGGCGTGTAAAAACATATTTAATAATGTATTAAAGAAAATTTTACTAAAAATTGTCTGATAAAAATCGACATTTATAGTAACATTTATTTAATATATTAACTCTAAACAGGAGGAGGGGGGGGGCGTTGAAATTCGTCGTAACCTTTATGAAATAGAAATTTAAAGGATTTTAAACTTTTTATGTATAGGGTAGGATTCAGAGCAGTAAAAAGTCCGGTCTGTGTAAAAAAAAATCCAAAATAGTCCATAACTTTTTATGACTAAAGCTACGGATCTGAAAACTATAATTATGAACAGCCCTTGAAAAATAGATATAGAAACATGTGTCACACTTTAATATTTGCTTAAAACAAAACAAAAAATATTTTTTTTACATTTTTTGGCATATTTTTCAACCCTCCCTGCACCTAAAATATAAAAGCTATCAATTTTACTATAAAAGGAATCGAGCCTTTGCTACAAACTCAAATTGTCTAATCTCTTTTTTTCAACCTGTTTGTGTAAACCTTTAATAATTCAAACTTAGATTATTTGATCCAACAGAGCTTGAAATATGTAAGGTCTACGGCCTTGGCTTACAAAGATATAGGGATTAGAAATTCAGAAGTTGTGGCAAAGACTCAATTCCTTTAAAAGAAATTCCAGATTGAATGGTAAAGGAATTGAGTTTTTGCCACAAATTCAGTTTTTGTAAAACCAATATCTTTGCAGCCTTATGATGTAAACCTTTGATATTTCAAACTTACATTACTTGATCCAATATCATTCATAGTTTGAAATAGTAAAGGTCTACGACATTAGGCTTCAACGATATGGAAATTAGAAAATCAGAGTTTGTTGCAAAAACTCAATTCCTTTGTCTTATATATAAAAAAAACTGGCATCATATCTTTTTCCAATTGTAAGTAAAAATATATTTTTCAAAACATCTAAGCATGAGCAATAATAATTACTCATTTCTTTCTAAAAATTGATAATTTTCAATTTTGGTTAGATTATAAAAGTTACTTGAATATTGATGCAGTCATAATAACCCATGGCAAGAAAAGTGTACCAATATCAGGATTAGTGTACCAATATCGGGAATAGTGTACCAATATAAGGAATAGTGTACCAATATCAAACGAACAAGCATTAAGAAGATCAACTTTTGTCTCATCACTCTTCGGAGTCGCCACTGAACGCGATTTAAATGGCAAATATTGAGATCAAGAGAACACAAGGTATGATGACTTTCTTACTGTCGCGCGAGTCTTCCTTTACCAAGAACATTAATTCTCTGATGGAAGGGGAGTAGAGCCTCAGCGAACAAAAACAAAAGCTCTCCGGGCTCCTGTACAAACAGATGAAGCTACGTACCCTGGTTCTGATGGCGGATGTGACGGACATAATCTTTAAAAAAATAAGCAAATGCATGTTTGATGAAAAGTGCTATCTAGTGGGGAGAAATTGAACTAAAACATACAAATCAATTAAAAATGTAAAGATTGTTTGTCTTGAAAGTGTTAGATTACTGCAGTTTATGCCTTCTTGAGGAAAATTCTTAATCAGCAGTTATATAAATATAACATTACACACACAATCCTTTTCATATAGTTTCAGTATTTCAAAAATTATGCATTTGAAGTAACTATAGTCAAGATTTCGTAAAAATGTACAATTTATTATATTATTTTTGTTCTCACACCGATGTATACATCGATAATGGATATTGTACAGAGCGTCCCATATTATTTTGGATAATCTACCAGCTTTAACGCCAAAATAAACACATAATACTCGAAAAGCCTAGCAATTTTTCTTCAATTTTTTGATTAGTCCCGAAAATCGTAATTTAGACCCAAGGACGATCTTATATGATGTGGGACACCGGCCCTGTATGTATTGTTTTTCTTAAATCTGCTAAATCAGCAATTATAAATAAGTTAAAAATTTCTTAAAACTGATTCATTACATATTGAGGTAATTTTGGTTTATCTATCTATGTATTTAAAGTACGATGGTAAGCGATTATATCACTACAATGAAGACGACTTTTTTATTTAAGTTTTTATTGTTAACAAGCTTTTTTCGAACTACAAGTCTACAAGTAATCAAAGAGAAGCTTTTTTAATTGATAAATTCTCTTGACTTCTATGTTTTTATTTGTATTCATGCTGTTTAACAGCTTAATTTACATCAAAATTGAGTTCGAAAGTCGTCTTCATTGTATTGATATAATCGCCTACCACTGTATGTAAAATGAAACTTTTATTTTATAGCCCTTTGTTTTACATCTTATTGAAATATCAAAGGTTTAGCTCATCAGGTTGCAAAGGTATAGGGATTAATATTAGAGTTTGTGAGAAGTATTGTTCCATTACATTGAATCTGTTTTAAAAATCAGACTACATTAATGAAAATATATTTAAGATGAAACACACTCACATGAAATTATTTAAGAATCACTTTTATTTGATTTTTAGTTTTATTATAAGTGACTGGCTGGATTGTTTTATTAGATATTTTATTGATTAATTGATTGATTAATTGATTAAAGGACATTTAGCTAGACATCATTTTAAGCAACCCTTAATCTTTAGATCGGCATATCCGATTAACAACAGTACCCTTATAGCATTTTTCTGATCAAGGTTTACATGCAATATTCTCCTTTGTAGAGCTGCAGAAATAAAGTGCCATGTAAACCGCGAATTTACACCAGCATAGAGTGTAACTCAATTTTCAGCTTCAAAAATAATGACAATGGTTCAAAATAAGGATACTGTGCAAGTCTGATTTGCCCTCTATATTAATTGCGGTTTACTTAAAATTACATGTACACTGTACAGTTCCTTTAGGGATGGAAGCGGCTGATGAATCTAGGTCTACTAGAGTATCTACGAGGAGAGGAGGAAGGAGATCTCCTGTATCTAGAAGATCTAGTGTATCCTAGAACATCAACTGGACTCCTAAATAATATGGATTGAATAATGATAAGGATAAGGATATTATTTGAGATTTTCAATTTATCTCGAACTAAAATATAAAAATCTTTAATTAGAAAATTAATCAATAATTTATGAAGATGGTACAGTGATAACCAGAAAACTCTTGAATGGGAAGACAACTTTTAGAATCAAGTTATAACTTTTAAAAGTCCAATATGCATGAGACACAGCAATTGGGCACTGTAAACAGACCCATTTCACTAAATTATTGATTTTATAAGTGTCTAGTAGAATTATTTACTTTTCAAAAACATCAAATACACTTTAGTATTGCTATAATGTCGTCTTCTTATTCCATTGTTTTCTGGATATCACTGTAGATTGAAAAGTTTTCCCCCTGCACTCATAATACAATTGTCTACCATCCGACGTGCGTTGACAAATAAATTTTACATAATCTGCATCATATTGCACGCACCCCTGACCCTTTAGTAAAAGTAAATTCAACTTAAAGTCTGACCGCGTCAACCTTGTTGCACCGGCTAGTCATATTGAGTGTCTGCTTTAATTACCCAATGTCCGGGCGATACAGTACAAACTGGGACCGGTGAGGTTGACCCTGCTCGGAAATTCAAATGTACTACGGTTGCCCGTGATTGTATCTATCATTTCAATTTTTATTATCATTTAAAAAAATTTTAAAGGAATAGTGTACCAATATCAGGAATAGTGTACCATTATATATATTTAAATATCTGAGAAGTGATGAATGCATCTGTCAATTAGAAGATAAATCAGTAAACATCATGTTTTTAACTAAATACTAAAAAGGTGACAAAATCAGATACAAAGAGACTAATGAATATTCTTTATATTTTTACCCAGCAATTGAATTAAAACGTAATAATTCCGAAAATGAACAATCACAATCTAAGTTTAATTTCTGGATGAAGCTTTGTGTTCTTCTTCATAAGTTATAATAACAAATCTCTAAATCTATTTAAAGGGACTGTAGACTTAATTTCAAGTAATTATCTATTTAAAAAAGATCTGCCTGGTTAAACAGTGCTCTTTAAAATTGGGGAAGAGAATAAATGTAGGAAAAATACTTGTTTTTGTCTCAAAATTGATAATTTTTTGATTTTGGTTCTCTATAAAGATAACCTATGGGGGTATAGGCTTACAGCGAAAAATAATCGTTTTTGATCGCTACTAATCTAACTTCTATCTGTTGTGTCTACATCTGACGGCCAACTATTTCGGCGTTTTAAGTACATTGTATACAAAACGAATATTAAATATTAACTTTATACGAATGCGCCAAAAATAATCGATGACTTTAAGTTGTAATATCTGATTGATTTGTTTGAAATAAAATTGATATTTTACGATACAAGTCGTATATTGCAACTGCCAACTTTATGAATTTGTATGGACGCTACGTTCTTCAGTATAAGTTGTTTTTAACAATTTTCTCCTTATAGACTCAACAGATAGAAGTAAGATTAGTAGCGATCAAAAGCGATTATTTTTCGCCGTAAGCCTATACGCCCTTTTATTTTTCCCGAACACTCCCTTTAAGTCTTTTTCTTTTACCTACCTATGGTTTTGTCCAAATCATTGTTTAAGCCTGTTAGTTTTATGTATGTACAATGGACATACATTGTAATGTAAAGGTTATGACTAGGTGTTATTTGTATTGTAGTGCTATTCTATCTAAGTCTACAGTCTACAGCTTTCGAACATTTACGTACCTAAACATTCAAAATTAGATAATTTTAAAATTGAAACGTTACCAGAAACAATTATATGAAACAAATAAACAAAACTGAAAGGGACTGTAGGTGAAATTTCAAGTGAAGCCACATGCAAAACTTCAAAATATAACTAAATAATATTCAAGATTGTGTCTAAAAGAGGTCTTGTCTTAAACAAGACCCGTAACATTAACGAAAAGAAATGTTGCTAAGTGACCAAAATATAACTATAGTTATTTTTAAGAAACACTAATAACTAAGGAAGTGTACTACAGTAAAGAGAATAAGTAAAATTGTATTAAGAAAGTTTTTAATGGTTTTAATGTAAAAAAAACCACCTACTTTGAGTATCCATATTTGCTGTTGGTCTTGTAGTTGAACATTGGTCGAACCAGGTAGGGAATATGAGCTGAAGCTGATTCCAGGTAGCCAGTCAGCTCATGCCTGTAGGGTTTAAAGTTAAATCCGTGCTGGGTCAACTTTAATTGTAGTGTACTACCAAATTTTGTCATGTACTTGACAAATATTGTGTTTCACTGTAACAATTGGAACTAAAATAGTGGTCTTGTTTGTTTAACATGTGCATAGTAAAAAAAACTCATTAAAATGGTTGTACACTGAAAGGGATCACTGCCATTTTTTTACTTTGCACTGGGACAACCTGGAGACGCAACTGATTCTATCAATCAATAACTTGTCAATACCTGGGATAGTACATTCCTTGATGTGGAGCTGGAGTAAGGAATTCTCTAGTATAGCGACCAGTGTCAACATCTAGATTTGTCATCCACCGCTCCCTCATCTAAATCAATAATCTAAGTTCATTAAGTGGAAGGTACCTTACAGCTTGGCATACTTAAAGGGAGCGACCGACTGAAACAACTGGTAAAATATTACAACCAACTTTACGCTCTTATATAAAAATTGTTAAAAAATGTCTCATTGGTTTTAAATGAATCCTAAAGTTTTTCTCTTTAATACTGCACTTTCAGCTTAACTACCATGTCTGTCCCTTTAACAAGCATCACAAAAGATTCAATTACTATTGCATATTTTATTGTTAAATGATTATAAATTAAACATGGACCAAATTTAAAGGATTTAAAGGATTAACTACCTACTGCCCGTTCTAGTATATAGATTAAAGTTAAAGATTAAGGAATGATTTGAATCTGTAATTCATATTTGAACCAGCAGTTCAAATTCATTAAATTTGGTCTCAATGGTAAATTATAAAAAAAGTGTGACCCCTACAAGGTGGTAGGTAAGGACTGTCGTTTGTCTTCAACCCACAATGCTTCCTGATTTTTCGGCCTGTTTAATGGTACCGGCTGGTCAATTAAAAAAAATTTAAAAACAACAAAATGCCTGAGGTTCAGTCAATTGGAAATAGAAATAGATACTGTGAGATTCCACATAATTCTAGTGCTTGTATCCGCGGAGGAAATTGATGGCTGATCGTGCCCATGTATAAAATGGTCTTTTTTTATTAAAAAAGTTTAGTGGGTCCCCGGGAAGGACTGTAAACAAAATGTTAAGTCCCCCCCCCGCCCTCCCAGTTAAAATGGTTCTCTTAACACCTATATATGTGCAACAAACATAAATATATCGTCTAAAAAGGTTTCTAAATTATTGCTGCATAAACTGGGTGTGAAACTCTTTAACTTAAGGGCTATACTTGTAACCTGAGGCCTGAAGGCACCAAATTTTTTTAATGTTGTTCTTTTTTTTGCAGAGAGTTTTGTTGTGCACTAACCTCTGATTTAGCCCTGGAATTTCGACACAATGTCTCATTGAGAACATCTATTTCATTGTACTTTCCTTAAAAAAAAGACAATTACACGTAAAATAAATTATGACTTTGAACAATGAAAAACATCATTTTCCTAGTCTAGGATTTTCTTTAATTTTCTAATTCCTATATCTTTGCATATTTATCGGGGCTTTATCAATGCATTGAACTGATAAAATTACCTTTCAGTGCAAATGGGTATCTGCTAAGATAGTTTTGTGACATCTTGGAATATTTTCGATTTCGTGGATTTTTTCTCGAGATTGCGTAGTTTCGTGTTTATGCTTTCGTTAGTCTTTCAGGACTGAACTCTCTGATTACTAGTATAAGATGACCGTTAGATCTTAAGACTCAAATTAATCCAATACAGGGGTAATTCATTTACTTTTTATATTTGGAGTTTAAACATTGAAAACGTTTCATCACTTAAGCAAAAAATAACATTTTGGTTACTCTCAACATTTTCAATATTTTGCGCTGAAATCCTGCAATTTATTGCAACATTGCTGATCCTAAGATGCATGCAGCTGCATTTTTCAAATTTTGCACTTTTTGCAATCCCAATTTAATGTTGTCACTGATTTGAGAAAGAATTCGAAGTATACTTGTATAGGGTTTATCTGTACCTGGCAATATGACATGTAATTTCTATAATTATACAATATGTGTAATGTGTATGTATTCATGTATTGATCTATAAAGATTCTTAAAAATTCAAATAAATGTATAAAGTAATTGTTTAAAAAATATATGGAGTGCCCTGCATTTCCTAGTTTTATATTATTTTCCCCATGCTTGAGATTAAATCAAGGTTTTAGCTGAAGTACCCGGCTTTGCCTGAGGAATTTTAAAAAATTCAATTTTTCTTAGCTTAGCCTATGTGAGCCCTGAAGTACCCCTGGGTTTGGTCAGATTAGAACGAACATATAAATATTTGAGCGAAGAACTTTATTGTATAGATTTTCAATTGACAGGAGATCACACATATCTGAAACATGTACACTGTACAGTTTACCTAATAACAGACAAACATTTATAACACTTTTATTTACATTATTTATGTAATAAAACTAAAATCCCAACTTTGAATTAGAATTTATTATGTTTATTATAAACACTCAATTTGAAACCCACTGTACTGCATCTTTTTATTTACATATTTATTTTTTTGAATTTTAATTTTAACAATATTCTATAAATAACTAGATGATAGCAAGGTTGTAATGCAAGGAAAGTTAATTACAGTTGCGTATACTTTGAGTACATATTGAAACCAGTTCTCTCTGGGCGGAATTTGTAAACAAGAAATGATGCATCAGTGTTTGTTTAGTATCCGAGGAGGTTAAAAGCATTAAATTTTGATAATTTTGATAATCCACATAATAGTTTCCTATGACCAGAATATTTCATTGACTTTTTTATGTGAAAGATGGATCGCATGTACGTCACAGGCTTCGACATCCGTCTTGTGATTACATTACCGCCCAGAGACAGTACACTGCAGTACAAAAGAATTCGTACATCTCTGAAATGACTTTCCTTGCATTAAATCTTTGATAGCAGATGAAAAATATTTTGACATTACTATATTTCTTCTTCTCCAATTTCATCATCCGTCATGTTCGGTAAATTAAAAAAAAATTGTGGACATCCTAGCAATTGCCGGGCCTCTGTAATGTATCTACAAATTTGCTCTATTGACCGCAATCTGTGCATGGAACTCTGTGAAAGGACGGATAGAAGGTATTCTTTCCTTTTCTTCCTGCTTACATTTCAGATCATGCCAAATTATTATTATTATTATTATTATTATTATTATTATTATTATTATTATTATTATTATTAGTATTATTATAATTATTATTTCTACCTGATTATCTAGATGTGTACTTCTGGTAAGCATAAGACAGCTTCCTATATCAAGGTATTCACTGTTGGTCTTGGAAAGTGGTGGCCAATGCACATCTAGATATTACAAATAAATTTATGTACATTGTACATTGCAAAGTGTAAATGCTGTACATTGTGAATGATAATCCACGATAAATTTAACAGTACAATGTTTTTTTGAAAAAAAATGTTTTTTTTTAATGGTAAAGCCTTTGTTTTTCAGATCAAAACCCTTTTATGTTAATTCTAACTAATTTTTTCTTACGGCATGATAATATTTGTATGTAAAAAAAAAATATAAAAGTCATTTTTTATGAAATTGTTAAATATGCCTTAGAAACAAAAGTCTGATAGCGTTTTTGTCTTTCTCTAATAAAACCAATGCCATTATTTTTTTTTACAACAGTAAGCCTCGAAGAACTACAGCGAAGTAATATTAGAGTCATTTGTATTTAAAGATATAAAATCCCTAAAATTTGTCCGTGAAAGGGACGATTGCGCATTTCTTTCTTTTAAAAAGCAATGAAGAAGTTTTAAAATAAAAACACTTTTCTTTTTTTAATGAGTTTCAAGGATACCGTTGTGAATCGACCATTGTCATCTTTTTCTGGAGGGTCACTTTAAATTATGCTTACAGTGCCTTTAAGAAAATATAAAAACCTCATAAAAAGTCTGCATATAGTACCAAAAAAACTCTAACCTGACAATTTTGGAACACCATCTACGGCAAATGAATAAACCATATCTAAAATAAAGAAAAGTTGTAAACACATATTGATATATTTAGATGTAGTTACTATTCATGAAATAACGTTTTGGGAGGAAAAGGATGGATTAAAATTATTTTTTTTTACAGGAAAGAAATTGAGTTTTTGCAGCAAACTCAGATTTTCTAATCTCTATATTCTTGCAACTTTATGTCTTAGGTCTTAGATAATTTAAACTATGAATTCTGTTAGATCAATTAAGCTTAGTTTGAAATATCACAGGTTTACACCCTCAGGATACAAAGTTATAGAAGTTGGAAAATTTAAGTTTGTGACAAAAACTCAATTTCTTTAAGCTTAAAAATCCGAAAATTTTCCGTAATTTTTAAACTCAGAAACATTAATTATGTTTTGTAAACCTGGAAAAAATTTTATTTTTTCCTGCATGAAGGTTAAATAACAGACAAAAAGAAACAGAAAAAGGGTGACCGCAACAAAGTTCTTAGAAAAAAGTCCTAAAGTAAAAATCCTTAAAGTAACAAAGGAATTCTCACATTTTTGTGGTTTTATTTTATTTTAAAGGGAAAAAATGTTCACAAATCTAGAACCCTGGGGCCTTTAATGGCAACTTTTTGGACCTTTTATTTCCGGCTTTCTTCTAGAAACCTTTTTCCTAGACTCTTAGATTTAAGCTAACACCCCAAAAGCACTAATTTTTAATGTGTAGAATTTTAGGGAATATAAAACTGAATTTACTAATTTACTAATTTACTAATTTACTAACCAACTAAATATTTTTGTGTATTCTTTTGTTCTTCAGTTTTTACACGTGTAGGGAACCCAGGAACATTAAACGGGAACAAGAAACTAGAAATGTTATTGTTATTACTGTAATTACTACCAAAGATCATCTCCGTGGCAAACTCCATATTTCTGATTAAAGGGATTGTATCCAAATCTCCGGAAAAAGAACATTCGACCAATTTCACCCATTTTTAATCTAAATTATTCATTTTTAACTTATTATTTAAATTTCTAAATTTTTAAAATAATGATTATTGTAATTTTTATTGACCTTCCCTTTAAAAAGTGTATTTCCGATTCCACGTGGTATCCTATAAATCATCATTCGAGCAATGACTAACTTGATTTTTGCCTTGAAACTAAACTTGTTCTATAGAAGTCAGCCCAAGTTACAGAGTTAGCATATCAAAATTTGAGGCAAATCGTTCAAGGGGTTCCTGAATTTTGATCGGACAGTTATGATCCCGCTTTCCAACAGAATCTAAATTTTTCCAAAAAAACATTCGACTGAGAATTTTCTTAGCTTGGTATAAAACGTAAATTTTCTAGCTTAAATAATGTTTAATTCTCACTTTTTCCTCTTTTTTTCTAAAGCTTTATAGAGAAACTACATTTCAAAATAAGCAGGTTTAAAATAAGTTGGATATCTCATACATTCTGAATAAGACAAAACTCTGAAGGTTACTGTTGGGACTCGGTCATGAAAATCTATAAATAGGAAGTCACATGAAATTCCATCTACACGGTTCCTTTAGAACGACAACTTGATTAGACGAATTGATTTTAAAATATTATTTATCAAAATATTACGATATTTTCAAGCTTGTACAGTGAGACTAATGCAACTATGGAATGGGATGACGATATTTAAACAATGTTTAAAATCTGTCTAAATCTGTCTAAATCTGACTAGAATCTTTCTAAAATATGTCTAAAATATTTCTAAAATCTGTCTAAAATCTGTCTAAAATCTGTCTAAAATCTGTCTAAAATCTGTCTAAAACTGTCTAAAACTGTCTCAAATCTGTCTAAAATCTGTCTAAAATTTGTCTTAAATCTGTCTAAAACTGTCTAAAATCTGTCTAAAATCTGTCTAAAATCTGTCTAAAATCTGTCTAAAATCTGTCTAAAAACTGTCTAAAAACTGTCTAAAATAGTTGGTTTACCTGAACAAATCGAAAACTGAAAAATCTGGAGGAGAGGTCAGGATAAACGTGTAAACTGAAATTAAGGTTTTTTTAATTTATTTGAATTTCTAACACGAACCTTGGTCAATTTTCTTTGCTCAAACTTGTCAAAGCTACGAGGTCACAATTTCGTACCAGTAATATCAATGTGTTCTATCTGTAGAACATTTGTTTTCTTAAACCAATCATAAGTAAATTGCAATAAATCCAGCAAATGAGATGACATCAGTACAGTTAACCACTTTAAAGGACTGTAAGCGTAATTTCAAGTGACCCTCCATGCAAAAATACAATGCCTTATTTAAAACGATACTCTTGAAACCTATAATGATAAAAAATGTGGAAGAGATATCGTCGTTTTTTTCATTCAAAAAGTGTTTATTTCAGTGAATTGCTTCTTATAAACAAGGAATGTGCAAGTCACTTTCTCGGAGAAACATCAAATAAAAATAAAAAGCTTGAAGATACAAAAACATGAATATCTATTTCATACTTGATCAGACAAAGCTTTTAAGGGTACCGTTGTAAATCGGGTATTGCCATTTTTGCATGGAGGGTCACTTGAAATTAAGCTTCCAGTCCCTTTAACTAACAGATTGTTATGAAAGTCGTAATCCCAAATGCGTTGGTCAAGATGTTTTCAGTCATCCAAGGACGCAAGAAAATTAAGCTAGTGTGATAACACCAAAAACCAAGGTATTTCGACACTTCAAAGTGGACCCAGTTGTTTGAACCTGGTGTACCGTTACTAGCATAGAAGTCAGCTATCACGAGACAAACCTGGTGTTTCATTACTAGCTAGAAGTTACCTATCACGAGACTTACCTAGTGTTCAATTTCTAGCTAGAAATTAACTATCACGAGACTAACATGGTGTTCCGTTTCTAGCTAGAAGTTAGTTATCACGAGACTAACCTGGTGTTCCATTACTACCTAGAAGTTAGTTATCACGAGACTAACCTGGTGTTCCATTACTACCTAGAAGTTAGATATCACGAGACTAGCCTGGTGTTCCATTACTAGCTAAAAGTTAGCTATCACGAGAATCACGAGATTAACCTGGTGTTCCATTACTAGCTAGAAGTTCCCTATCACCTGGTGATCTATTAATAGCTAAGAGTTCCCTATCACGAGACTAACCTGGTGTTCCATTATTAGCTAGAAGTTACCTATTACGTGACTAACCTGGTGTTCCATTATTAGCTAGAAGTTCCCTATCACGAGACTAACCTGGTGTTCCATTATTAGCTAGAAGTTACCTAGACTAACCTGGTGTTCCATTATTAGCTAGAAGTTACCTATTACGTGACTAACCTGGTGTTCCATTATTAGCTAGAAGTTTGCTATCCCGGTCAAATGAGAAAAAGAACCAGGATAAGCCAACCATATCTGTTAACTAAAATAAAAATTGGCATTTTTAATGAGCTCAAACCTTTTGAGTTTTTTTTACCCCAGGATCCAACCGGTGTGCTAAATTTAGGACTCAAATCTTTCTAATTTAAATAGATTTTAGATTAGGGCAATCAGACCCAAAATTGTTGACAAGTAAAGATGTTTAAAGGGACTGTAAAGGAAAAATAAAAGGAGGTATAGACTGAAACCTGAGAATCTCAGGAGTTGATTGAGACATATAAGAGTTCTATCTGATGTTCCTTTATAGAGAAATTGATACAAAACTGTGTCAAAATTATACCAAAACATATGTTTGTAAGATTTTGTATAAGATTCGTAGTATTAAACAGATCATATTCAACAAATACGCAACCAATCTGAAAACAACGATATCCCAGAGGAGTCTGAGAAACTCAAGTTTGCTCCTATTATTATTTTAATTTGATAATTTTTATTTTTAATAGATATAATTGATAATATTATTTATGCGTTCGGAACATGTCACCAGAACTCCAACCAATGGCAGTGCAGTATTATTGTCACGTGTCTCCATCTGTATCAGGTGACCAGTATACTGCAATGCCATTGGAGGGAGTTCTGGTCACGTGGTACGGACATATATCTTACATATATACGTTTTGTTATAATTTTTTTACATTTTTTCAATTACACAATTTGAAGAATACGTGTCAGATGATTAAAGGTTTTTCTGCATTTCTGGAACTTTAGAAGCTCATAGCGTTTTTATAGAGTAGAGCCCATATTGGTAATAAATTTTCATATTTTTGGGACACCCTGTATAAAACCAACCTTGAGAATATTCTCCTCTGAGTATGGGACCTCTGCAGGGTTCTCTACCCCGAAATAGAACCTGGAGATGTTCTTTACATCGATCCTGTCCTCACAGCTCATCTCATCCCGCTCCCTGGAATATCAGGATTTAGGTAGACTTTCTAATCGGAATTTTGCGGAATTGCGCGGAATTCTGCGCTCTTAATTGCGCTAAAGTAAAACTTGCTGGAAACTCTGGGTTTCGGGAACTTCGAGGTTTTTTATTTTTGTAACTTTTTTAACTTTTAAATTTCCTTAATTTTCAAACACTTTCTGTTAATAGCTAGCTAAGAATTTCGTGAAATGTTCTGTTAACATTTATGGACCTCCAAAAGTTTTAGAAATTCAATTTTTTTACTATTAGTGATAAAAGTAAACTAAGTTTCATAAAATTAGTTCTCTACCGATTAAATAAAAGAAGTGGGGCCCATATACTCCACTCTTTCATTAGAAGATGCCACCTAAAAAAGACAAAATATTGATAAAACAAAATATTTTCTATAATTGAAAAACTAAAATCACCTGCTAGGCTCTTTGAAAAACTTTGCTGTAAGAATAAGGCCTACAAAACAAATAGTTGAACCAATTATCATTCTTCGTTATTTTGATTATATTAATATTCTTGGTATTTTTATTAAAATATCATTACTATTTTTATCATTATTATCACCATAATTATGTACATAATTATGTACTATGATTAGAATCGAATTATCATTATTATTATTATCATTATCATTATTATCATCTATATAATAAAACAAGACATTCGTATGTATATATATATATGTTGTGTATAGCCGACCAAACGGCTAAACCGATTGGGCGGACATTTTTTTCAACATTTTTTTTCCACGGGCAACGCCGGGCCCTTTAGCTAGTTATTATTATTATTATTATTAAATTAACAGCTTCAACGTATCCTCTAATATAAAAATATATCTTTTCTATGCAAAGTTTTAATATCTGTATAGGCCGGTTTGCCTCAAATTTTGATTGGGGAACGCGAAAGAACCACGGGGATGCTACTATGGTTTAAAAGATATAAGTTGAGAAGGTTGACATTTAAAGGGGAAACTTATTTTTCAGACAAAGCTGGGTTCCCAAGCTCGTTCAGAGAAAACGAATACTTGCCTTGGATGTTTCACACCAACGCGATCGTGTAGACTTATGTAAAACTTTTAATTTGTAGAATTCGCAGTTCGTAAACTGAATTTTCGATGTTTTTTGTATTGTTTTAACCCCTTGTACTGCACGCGTGTAAAATATCTAAAAATTTTACTTTTTAAAAAGTTCAAAATCTAAGAAGACCAGGAATTTAAAAAAAATAATTAATTGGTTTTTAAGCGGATGTTGAATTCTCTGGTTATACCTGGGAACCATAGGTTCAGCAGCGTGTGTATCTAAGCAAGGAACCCAGGGCATAGGATGGCTTGCATCCCAGTCTTGGAACAGTGTGCTTAACTTTAGGATAGACTTTGCAGGAACACTTTGGAGAAACAGTAAAACCTAAATATGAAATCATTAAAAATCTACAAAAAAAAAGTTATCATAAAAGCTAGACCTTTAAAATAAATATTGTGTAAAACGTAGTTTCGTAGAAAGTTTCATAATCTTGTATCGAATTTTATCCCACACTAACCTTGTCAAAATCTTGTATTGAAGTTTATCCCACACTAACCTTGTCAAAATCTTGTATTGAAGTTTATCCCACACTAACCTTGTCAAAATCTTGTATTGAAGTTTATCCCACACTAACCTTGTCATAATCTTGTATCGAAGTTTATCCCACACTAACCTTGTCATAATCTTGTATCGAAGTTTATCCCACACTAACCTTGTCAAAATCTTGTATTGAAGTTTATCCCACACTAACCTTGTCATAATCTTGTATCGAAGTTTATCCCACACTAACCTTGTCAAAATCTTCCAAATCTTCACATCCTAGTTTCTCTGCAACTGCCAGGGCATACAGTCGGGGTCTTCTATCCTTGTGAAGAAATGTCGTCGTTGGTGTCCCAGAGAGCGCGATAACTCTAAAAATATTTGGGCATGGCCACTTAGTAAGTAAAATATAATAATTGGGGCGTTTAGCTGTTCAGCTGTTTAGCTGTTCAGATGTTTGTTCAGGTGTTTAAATATCAAATGATCGAATCTTCAGGCGTTTATGTATTCTGATGATAAGGCGTTTAAGTATTAGGTATTCAGGTTTACATGTGTTAATGTTTAGGTTTTCATTTTCAGGTGTTCATGTTCAAGTGGTCATGTAGTTGTTCATTTTCAGGTGTTCATGTTCAGGTGTTCATGTAGTTGTTCATTTTCAGGTGTTCATGTTCAGGTGTTCATGTTCAGGTGTTCGTATAGTTCTTCATTTTCAAGTGTTCATGTTCAGGTGTTCATTTTTAGGGTGTCCATATTTAGGGGTTTATGTTTAGGTGTTAAGTTGTTTAAATGTTTCGTTGTTCAAGTGTTCATGTATTCAGGGGTTCTGATGTTCAGGTGTTCGTGTGTTCTAGTGTTTAATGTTACCTGTGAAAAAGCCCCTGAGATACAGGAGATACAAGGTGAAGCAGAGCAGACATTGATCCAGCACTTTCACCCATCAAACTTATATTAGAGATATCTCCACCAAACTCTAGAATATTTGAGGTATTTCTACCAAACTCTAGAATATTAGAGGTATTTCTACCAAACTCTATAAAATTAGAGATATTTCTACCAAACTCAATAATATTAGAGGTATTTCTACCAAACTCTATAATATTGGAGGTATTTCTACAAAACTCTATAATATTAGAGGTATTTCTACTAAACTCTATAATATTAGAGATATTTCTACCAAACTCTCGAATATTGGAGATATCTCTACCAAACTCTAGAATATTAGAGATATATTCACCAAACTTTAGAATATTAGAGATATTTCTACCAAACTCTAGAATATTAGAGATATCTCTAACAAACTCCAAAATATTAGAGATATCTCCACCAAACTCTAGAATATTAGAGATATCTCTACCAAACTCTAGAATATTAGAGATATCTCCACCAAACTCTAGAATATCAGAGATATCTAATATCTATGATATTATAATAATAATAATAATAATTCACCTGTAATATTTTCATTAATCCATTGAAGCGCAAGAAACTGATCATGAAGACCCAGGTTTCCTAATAAAATAGTTTTAAATGTTGATCTTATAATATCAATCAACTTCAAATACCCTTAAATTCATTAAAAAAATTGATTTTCTAATTTACATGTTAGGCATCTTTTGTTGGTTTAAGTGTGTAATATTCAATTCAAAAATGGCAGTTGAAAACCTCTTCTAAATGTAAAACATCCCTTATATCATTCAACAATTGACACCAATGAATTGAATTAGATTTCCTTTTTTATTTATTTATCTATTTATTGTTAGTTACCAGGACATTCATCAGTTTCTAGAGTCAAGCTGCCCAGTGTTCCAAGACGATAATTAAACCCAACCAGGACAATATCTTTCTCCAGTAGTATCTTAAATAGGACAATATCTTTCTCCAGTAGTATCATAAATAGGGCAATATCTTTCTCCAGTAGTATCTTAAATAGGACAATATCTTTCTCCAGTAGTATCTTAAATAGGCCAATATCTTTCTCCAGTAGTATCTTAAATAGGACAATATCTTTCTCTAGTAGAATCTTTAATAGGACAATATCTTTCTCCAGAAGTATCTTATATAGGACAATATCTTTCTCAAGTAGTATTTTAAATAGGACAATATCTTTCTCCAGTAGTATCTTAAATAGGACAATATCTTTCTCCAGTAGTATCTTAAATAGGACAATATCCTTCTCCAGTAGTGTCTTAAATAGGACAATGTATTTCTCCAGTAGTATCTTAAATAGGACAATATCTTTTTCGAGTAGTATCATAAATAGGACAATTATAACATGTGGTGTTCCTCAAGGAAGTGTTCTAGGGCCCCTGCTGTTGCTGCTTTATATAGACGATTTGCCCATTGCAACATCTTTTTTTACCAGCCTTTTTGCAGATGATAATAGTTTTTTAAAGTCATCTCCTGACATTGCAAGCCTAATACTAGATGCAAACACTGAACTAAAAAAAGCAGCAAAATGGTTTCAAGCAAATCGTTTGTCACTAAATGTCTCCAAAACAAAGTATATAGTATTTAGAAATAGAAATATGCACTTTGACCCCAACAGTTGTAATTTATCATTAGGAAATGAGATACTTGAAAGGATTGGTAATGACTGTGTGAACAAATATTTCAAATTTGTTGGTCTTAAACTTGACGAATTTTTAAACTGGGATTTTCAAATTGAATATATCTTGAAAAAAATTGCTAGCTCAATCTTTGCTTTGTCTCAAATTAAGAATATCTTACCATTAAACATTCGTCTACTTGTTTATAACTCTCTTGTAAATCCTCATATTGAATATGGAATTGTTACTTGGGGAGGGGTTAAAAACTCTAAACTGCAAAAAATCAGATCTTTGCAAAAAAAGGCAATCAGAGCGGTTAATAATAGTACTTTCAAGGCACATTCAAATTCATTATTTTCAAAACTGAAAGTTCTTAATCTTGATGATACATACAAACTTTGTGTTCTGACATTTATGCATTAATACTGTAATGATGACCTTCCCTCTTCCTTCCAAAATATGTTTAAGTCTTTAGCTGAACCGAATAGAACAAAATCATATAAATTAGAACGGGTTTTAAACAAAAATTTAGAAAGTTTTCCGTCCTCAATGTTTCCTAAATTGTAGAATGAAATTAAATTAGACCTTAAAGAAACTAAATCTGCAAAAATATACAAACAAAGAGTAATCAATATTTATCTTGAGAATTATGAGAGGTTTAAATGCGAAAAAACTAGCTGTAAATTGTGTGAATAATTTTTATATAAAACAACTAAAATAACTGAAACTTTATTAGCTTATTTCTGTTTATGTAGCTACTATCATTAACACCCTGTATTTTAATTTATCTCTACATAAAAATCCCTCTGATCTCACCCTGCCACAGATCACCTGACAATCTCCTTCCTTCCAATCAACTCCTTACCTATCCAAAACATATCTTGATATGTGTAACCAATTGTATTCAGTATCGTTAATTAACTTCGGGCCAACCACTCAAAACAACCAACCCTGGTTAGGCGGGCCCAAACTGCATAGTAAATTGTGATTGCTTATTTGTAATATCTCAGGCTTTGTAGTTGAATAAAAAATATGAAATATGAAATCTTTCTCCAGTAGTATCATCAGGCATACTGCCTGAATGCCTAATTTTACCTTTACTAGGCTAAATCCAAATTTAGACCTACTTCCAATCTTTGGAATTCAACATTTTATAGCTCTTTGGAAAGCCAACAACTTAAGGAAACAGATTGCACAATTTCTGCAAAAAATTTGCATAGATTTTTACACAGACGCCTTAAAAGGGAATTTGCACAATTTTAGTTTATCTTAAATACACATTTAGGTTTTGACAATTTAAAAAATTTTTTTGTATATTTTGATTTGCCGGGTCAAAGGCTTTTAAAATGTATAATTTATCATGGTTTGCAAACTATTGTTTTTGAGCATTTTTCTAAATAAAAATTTATTTTGCAGAATGTAAAAATTTTTGCAAATTTGTGATTTTTTTGCAGATTTTCAAAGTGGAGCCCAAGGGCTTTCAAGACATGTACCATGTGTTATAGATTTGTATCACAATAAGGTAATAGAAGGGGGAGACCTCCGTCCAACTCCCCAANGCGTCTATTTTTAGTAAACCAGTCGGAACAGGGTTAAATATAAATGTAAAGAGACCTGGGGTCCGTAGAGTAAAGATTCACAAGAACCAACAGCAAATGCTCCGCCATGAATAAAAACAACAACAGGAAGTTTGGCAGTGTCATCTAAAACAACAAATTTTAAAAGATTCCACTTTTGATAAAGATCGTTTACACCTTCTTAAACTCAATCCGGCCTCAGAGACCAGAATTAATTAATAGAAGAATCAGGCTAAATTGAACCAATTCTCTTTTGTTTGACTTGGTGCATAAGAGAACTGAATACACCGGCAGCAGTTTACCAACTTGCTTCTTATACTTCCCAATATCATACTTGCCACTTTTACATGTACATTATGCATTGTACATATACATACCTAAGGTTTTAGTGTACACATTCAGATATAAACAATCCTCATCTCCTTCACTGTACATCATACCATAATTATAGTTATTATCATTATTAATATTATTATCTTTCTATGTAATAAAACAAGACATTCATATATATGTTCCCTCGGGCCGGCCAACATAAATAATTATTATTATTATTATTATTATTATTATTATTATTATTATTATTATAGTTCCCTAAGGTAATGTTTATCAGGGGCTAAAACATTAGGTTGAAGAGATTTTTTTGATTCCTTGGTTCCGTCCCAAATTCCTGTCCAGGCTCCGTAGGGTCGGGATCTTCGAAACCTAGACACAACTCGTATTCTTATTTTATATAATAATAAAAACACAAAAGCATAAAAACAGAAAAAATCTTGAAAATACCAGGACTATGGGTATTCGGTATTTTGTGATCAGTGGTACAAGAATTTTAATTTTAACGAATCGGATGCCACAATTTAATTTAACTCATCTCTTAACTCAGTTTTTCCATTTAAATATGATTTGTACCTGAGTTGACCGACTGGGGGAAGTGCGTACGGAATTCCTCGGAAGCAGAAAATATTCTTTCCAGAATTTGTTTTCAGTCTAAAATGCCATGGTTTATTTTCGAGAATAAATTTGATTAAACACAACAATATAAGGTGTCCTATTCTTGTATTATACAAACTGGTACAAGGATTTACATAGTAAATAAAACCTGAAGTTTTTTTAAGGGGGAGATATCGTAAGAATTTAAGACTTTTCAAGGTAAAAAAGAAAATATCTTCAACATTATTGATGAAATGTAGTTTTAAAAAGTACTGTTGTAAATTGAACATGCCCCCTTTTAGTAGAAAGTCACTTGAAATTACAACGACAGTTCCTTTAAAATAGTTCCAGGTCGTCATTACCGTCTCATCCTTTGCAGGTTACCCTGTATTACCGTCTCATCCTTTGCAGGTTACCCTGTATTACCGTCTCATCCTTTACAGGTTACCCTGTATTACCGTCTCATCCTTTGCAGGTTACCCTGTATTACCGTCTCATCCTTTACAGGTTACCCTGTATTACCGTCGCATCCTTTGCAGGTTACCCTGTATTACTGTCTCATCTTTTACAGGTTACCCTGTATTACCGTCGCATCCTTTGTAGGTTACCCTGTATTACCGTCTTATCCTTTGCAGGTTACCCTGTATTCTCGTCTCATCCTTTTTAGGTTACCCTGTATTACCGTCTCATCCTTTGCAGGTTACCCCGTATTTACGTCTCATCCTTTGCAGGTTACCCTGTATTACCGTCTCATCCTTTGCAGGTTACCCCGTATTTACGTTTCATCCTTTGCAGGTTACCCTGTATTACCGTCTCATCCTTTACAGGTTACCCTGTATTACTGTCTCATCCTTTGCAGGTTACCCTGTATTACCGTCTCATCCTTTGCAGGTTACCCTGTATTTCCATCTCATCCTTTACAAGTTACTCTGTATTACCGTCTCATCCTTTGCAGGTTACCCTGTATTACCGTCTCATCCTTTTTAGGTTACCCTGTATTACCGTCTCATCCTTTGCAGGTTACCCTGAATTAACGTCTCATTCTTTGCAGGTTACCCTGTATTACTGTCTCATCCTTTGCAGGTTACCCTGTATTACCGTCTTATCCTTTGCAGGTTACCCTGTATTACCGTCTTATCCTTTGCAGGTTACCCTGTATTACCTGGATCCTTTAATTTCCCCGCATTTACTGATAATCTTGGGAGAGGAGGAGCAGCAACAACAAGCCATTGTTAACAAATTCTACAATAATATAGTGGGAACCAGAAAACACTGGATTGATTGTCATCATCTTCCTTTCTTTTTAATTTTTCCTTTTATTTTTTTTATTTGTAATGTAAATATGTGCCTTGAACTTTTTTTAGACATGAATCATTTTCAAATTAAAAATTGAATTTCTTTGCGACATTTTTTCATTTTCCAATAATATCTTCTCATTAAAATAGTAAAAAAATTAAATTGCAATTAATTTTCTTTTAAAAATTACCAATGGAGTGTTTTAAGTCAAATAACAAAATGCAACTTAATTAAGCTACAAAGGAATTAATTCTTAGGCCCAACATCGAGAAGATATTGGGATTAGTAAATTTGAGGTTGTGGCAAAAAATAGAGCCATTTCTTAACAGTAATATTGGCTACAACATTTTACCAAGAAATAATCTTTAAAAACGTATTTTCCGGAAAGTTAAAAGTTTTCTGAAGTTTATCAAATCAAATCAAATCATGAGTGTTGGGGAAAGATTTAGGCTCCATTTCTCCGACTGGAGTTTCAAGTACCGAACTAGTAATGGTTTTTAACCAAATAAATAATTGTAATTAAAACAATGTTCAAAAAGTAATAATGCCAAGTTATTAGGACAATGTATGTAGATGGATATAAGTTCTTTTCATTAACTTTATTTAAAAAAAGATAATTGTGAACAATGAACATTAACAAACTAATGAAATGTATAAAAGTTCTTTTCATTAACTTTATTTAAAAAAAGATAAATGTGAACAATGATCATTAACAAACCAATGAAATGGATAAAAGTTCTTTTCATCAACTTTATTTAAAAAAAGATAATTGTGAACAATGAACATTAACAAACTAATGAAATGTATAAAAGTTCTTTTCATTAACTTTATTTAAAAAAAGATAAATGTGAACAATGAACATTGACAAACCAATGAAATGGATAAAAGTTCTTTTCATCAACTTTATTTTAAAAAGAAGATAAATGTGAACAATGAACATTGACAAACCAATGAAATGGATAAAAGTTCTTTTCATCAACTTTATTTAAAAAAAGATAAATGTGAACAATGAACATTGACAAACCAATGAAATGGATAAAAGTTCTTTTCATTACCTTTATTTAAAAAAAAAAGATAAATGTAAACAATGAACATCGACAAACTAAAGAAATGGATAAAAGTGACTTTACGGTTAATCTATTTATGAGGAATATGTTTAATTAACAACGAAAACCTTAAGAACTTTTTCGGATCAAGAGCGTCCATGAGATATCCATCCTCTTCTCTTTGAAAATTTTACATCTTTTCGATGGGGTTTCTGCCTTAGACTTGAAATCACTTATATAGCATCGATAAAATCTTGTATAGAAAAGGCTCGTCTAAAGAATACCGTAGTGAATCGGGCTAGGTCACTTCATGTTATATCCTTTAATATATCTCTTTAAAAAATGAAGAAATAAAGATTTACCAAAATAAATGCAAATATGGATTTCAAAACTTGTCTTAGCATTTCAGATCTCCAGCCACCTCCTCATCGCTGTAAACATATTTTACATTTCTGAAAGAAAAATCGCTGCAATTTATCGCCACACGAATGCAATTTATGCTTCGAATTTTAATAGTGAAAACTTTTATCTTTTTTAATCATTTATATTTTTACTCCTTAACTAACCTGACGCCATGCATTTTTTGGCTTTTCTTAATCAAATAGATTAGCAAGTACAATAGGTGGCAACATAGAATTGGACCCATTATACACGACGTCACAAGTGAAAATATAACAAGGAAAACTAAATTCTAAATAAAAAAGTGTAAAAACAGAAAATAAAGAACACATATTGCACTTATTTCACTTTTAGATGAACACTTAGCCTAAAATTATCACTTTTATTAATAATTTTGCCGGGCACAAAAATTGATTTTACACTTATGACGTAGAGTGTACAAATTCTACGTTGCCATCTATTGTACTTGATAATCTATTTGCTCTTAATAAGCGTAAAAAAAAGATATTTTCCTGAAGTGGCAATTCTAAATATTGAAAAGTTTTAATGATAAAAAACGTTAATTTGCTATCACAAAAATCCCCTCCCCACGTCCCCCCCCCTCCCTCAATCTTCTGGATGGAAATTATAGTGTTATACAACTGACTTGTTATTGTATGGAACACAATTTGTTTGATTCGATATGATTTTACTTATTCTTGGCTGTTTTAGAATTAAGTATACTCCACGGAGTAGAATTAATTTATTTCTTGAATATTAACTGAAAAAAATAAGTAAAATTGTCACACACAAAACAAACATGTTTTGAAAAAAAATTTTTTTTGAAACTAAACTTTTGCTTTGAAATTTGAAACCAAGCTAAAACCAGTCCCGTCGTTCTACCTTGAGTTCCCCAATCAAGGGGTTCATGAGTTATGATCGGACATCCTAATAAACCAGATTAAAATCAAATTAATACATCATTTATATCTATACACGTTTAACTATTTTAGATAATTTTTAAATGTTCGACAAAATATTTGGGAAATCCATGAAATTTCAAGATAACCGGTTTTGCTGGGACAAATTACAATTATGAATACATGCCTCGGAATAATAAAATGACTTTTTGTCCCAAAAGATAGAATAATGTTTGAATAAAAAGAATATGTAAGTTTCAAGCATTGCGTAACGATACTATTTCACAAGCTACGGTATTTAAATGTCTTATCTCTACCAATCCACTGAATAAGTAGAACTGACTGATATCTCAGGCACACAGAGCGCAAACCGATATGTCCTCATTCTGAAATCGTATCTTTGAGTACGAATTTTTAAAACTGAATACAACATATATCAAAAGTTGAATATATCTATAGTTACAATAAGCGGATTTTGGACATATCTACAAAACGAAACTGAAATTTTTAATCATCCTGACAGAAACAATCTCAAGAACTGACGAGGGTCAACCCAGACCGAAATATATTTTCAGTAAATGTGGAACTAACATCTACTTTTTTTTACTCTACAGAGGTTTGATCCATCACCATCACCGAATTTTAAATTTTCTATAAAACTTGTAGTTTTGATCCCCATTATTAAATGATTTTTTTTACTGTGTTATTTTAAACAAAGAGTATAGATTATAGATTGAGCAACATGAAACGCGAATTAATCGTCGAAAAAAGAGAAAATATTATGCTATAATGCTTCTAATAATTTGTGATTGCAACACTGTTATGGTTTATTAAAGAGACTTCAATACGTAATTTCTAGCGCAACCATAGTGCAACACTTCATATTTATAGAGTGGCATATGTCCAATTCACATTTATATTTTTTATAATTTATTTTTAAATAATTTTTTTTAGCAAAATTTTAAAAAGAGCAGTGAATTTTTTCTCTGGCTGTTGTATCTTCTTTTCAGCTGACCATACATCTGTTTTCTGTTCTTCTCTTTTAGCTACGTATTCTTATCACTTGTAGACAAGGGAAAAATACATTTGGGCACATTTTTCTGATTTTCTGTTTTTTTTTCATCCAGCTATGGTTCATAATTATACATTCATACTGGTTGGAAAAATAAAATTTACTGCTAAGTATGTAGAAAATATCGTAGTAATCCCTATATTTGTTAACCTGAACATACCTAGATATACTACGGTGTAAATTGTCTGTAAAATCTAATTGCACTTATAATTAACTACGCAAAATATAACTAATGCAATTAACCTAGCCTAGCTACATCTGTATATACGTCAAACCATGTATTGTGATTAGCTTTACTATGCCTATATATATATCCGTGCATATCTTGTAAATACCTACATTAAACTTAATCTGTAACATAGATATCTAAAGAAAAGTCAGTTGGAAAATACTCCATTTAGATTACAATGAGAGAAGTAATTGTTCCTCCTTTAGAAAACAAGTTGATAGTTTACGAGATGGAGTCCAGTTTGACATTGATAGTCAAGATCATGCCCAGTGTTTGGAATTGATAGTTTACGAGACTGTGTCCGGTTTGACATTTATAGCTCAAGATTGTGGTCAGAGTTTGACATTGATAGTCTACATGATTGTAACCGGCTTGACATTGATAGCTCAAGATTGAGTCCAATGCTTGGCATTGATAGTTTATAAGATTGTGTCTGGTTTGACATCGATAGCACAAGATCATGCCAAGTGTTTGGCATTGATAGTTTACAAGATCGTGTCCGTGTTTGACATTGATAGCTCCAGAGATTGTGTCCGGTTTGACATTGATAGTAAAGTGAGATTGAGTTGTACTGGATAGCTACAGGTNGAGTAGGGCATGTACTACAATAGTGGTAGCAGCAGTACGGAAACTTAGTTAAATGTCATAGACTCTAAGGAATGAAAGTAAAGTGATTACCTGGTTTAACTGGGAATAGATAAAACTGTGTCAGAAAAAAACAGTAACAGTGCAGCAACAATTTAGGATTGCTACAAGAGTACCAGAATGTATAGTGTACCAGAGTGTAACAGTGGACAGTTTTAGTTAAGAAACGGATATCAGAAGACTAGACATGAAGGAAACCAAAAAAGAGGGTGGAAACCTTCAACACAAGGAATGGGAAGCCCTATAGCAGAGAATGGAACAAATGGAGTTGCAAGGTCAGAGAGTAAATGAAGAGTTGGAAACCTTGAAAAGATTGACAGACTGAAAGCAATGTCAGGGCAGAGTGGGAATATTACTGAGACACAACAATGCATAGAATATCTACAGGGCCGGGAGTAGAGAAAACTGGGAGTACGTACAAGGAGATGTGTGAAATTTAAGTTAGTTTTAAAGAGAGAATGCTGTGTTTTAACGAGAGTGCTCCCAAATATAGTTGAAACCAGGAGAAAATATCCAAATGGTGCAAAATTTGAAAACACATTTGTTTAATCATGAATGGGAAACAATCCCAAAGGAAGCAGTGAAAAGGATGCTGTGGTCTTGCATCATTGGATCAGCAAGAAAAGAGATAGTGTTGTTTTGTCCTACAGAGTTAGCATTTGAGAGATATGAAACAGGAGTGTTTTTTGAAGAAATGTTGAAAAGATTCTCACAAGAAAATCATGATGAAAGCCAGAGACAGGAATACCTACTACCTAGACAAGAAACAGAAAAAGGAGGAAGACACCAGAAGAGCTCATACTGGCAAGATGAAGTTATATTGGAAACACAGTTCCTATGTTCCTGTTATGATCTGAGAGTTACTTATAAAAACATTTATTCCTGTTTCGAGGATTTTTGGTAATGAAGACGTCATTTTCATATTTTCCAGGAATGTTCGAAAACAAGTTGTAAGCTAAATATTATTTAAAAAAATAAAATAAAATCATATTATGAAATATCAAATATATACAAATGTGGCGAAAGATAATCGATGACCATAGGTTGTAATATCTGAATGATTTGTTTGAATTTAAATAGATTGTTTACGGTCTAAGTCGTATGTTGCATCTTTCTGAATTTGTATGGACAATACGTTCTTCGAAATTAGTCGTTTTTAACAATTTTCTCCTTATAGACGCAACAGATAGAAGTAAGATTAGTAGCGATAAAAGCGCTTTTTTACCGCATTAAGCCTATACCCCCTTTCATTTTTCGCAAACACTCCCTTTAAGAGAATCTGAGTTATACCTGAATAGATACGTGTTCGAGAAATTGTTATGAATTAGACATTTACTACAGGGGGTCACTTGAAATTAATCATAAATTACCTTACGATTAAAATGTAGTTCACTTAAATATTTACTTGTAAAGGTGGTATATTATTTTTATTTAAATGCTTGGAATCAATATCCTATGTGGGCACTTTTAATTTTGAGGATAATGCATGAGATGCATAAGATGGGAGTGGGAGATCAATGCCTAATCCCGGATCCCGGGATCAATAATTTAAAAGTTCTGACTTCTGAGTTCATTGAGTTTATAATGTATAGTCGACTAATGTTTACCAAGGTAATGTTTACTATCTGAACTTCTAAAGTGTACACTGTGGACTAGTAACCAGGGTTGTGTATATACTGTATAGTAGAATAGAGAACTAAAGAGGAGAGGATGTATGTATATTTCCCCCCAGGGCTGGTTTTTCATCGGCAGAGGCGTCTCTATGCAGCACGGAGGGAGGGGAGGGAGGGGAGGGGGGAAGGGTCCACCTTCCAAGATACTAATTTTTAATGTTTACATAAAAGTTTATGTTTCCACCGATCTTCTTCTTAAAGAAGAAACAAGCAATATATTGTATCCCTATCAAATCAAATCAAATCATTCTTTTAGGGACGTCCTACACCGGCACACTCCAAAATTGAAGTGACTATACTAAATCAATAATGAAGTGAGGTCTTACGATTTGTAATTTTTGCCTATAAAGTAACTATTTACACTTACATCTAACTCGAATTGTCTCATCTTTTCAACCTGAAGTCCGATATCTTTGATATTAGAAATATATTAACTATTTAATCTAGCAGAAACCGATATATCAAAGCTCTACAACATCAAGTTACAAATTATAAAATTATAGTATATGATGAATATATGTTTCCTCTACTCTTTTTAAGAAATGTATACCGAAATATATAGGTTACGATGACACAAAGTCTCACAAAATTATTTCTTATAAACTTCTTTTGAATTTGAGTGTTTCCACTTACGACTTAACATGTGAATATTAAAGTTGATAAAAAAATAATTATATTTTTATAATTGATTCTAAATGTAGGATTTCAAGTTGTTAACCGATGCTTTTCGACTTCAAGCAGGCATTCTTCTTTCTATTACGCGGATTTTCTGTTAAAAGCGCCTTTTTAAACAAGCAAAGTCTATACAATGATATATCATCTAAATCTTACAATATCTACAACATATGCGATGCATACAATGTACATTTACAGCTAGTGCAGTAGGTTATGAGGCGAGTGGCCCCTCAAACTCAAATTTTCTTTAAAACCTAGAGTTGCAAACTTGTGATATTTCCAACTTGATTAGAATTCATAGTTAGGTCTACGATTTCAAGATTCAGGTATACAAAGATAAAGAAATTAAAAAATCTAAGTTTGAGACAAAAACTTTTTAAAGAAAGATTATATCTAAAAATTTTGATTTTTTAAAATATGATTGTGTTTAATTATTGATAAAGTAAACACAATTTGTACTAAAATAAATCGCAAACATAATGTTGCAATGAAATGATTTTATGAAGATGAATTTGTTTTTGTCACACTAATCTTTGATATTTTGTCAAAACTGTCAAATATGTTTTTATAAACTAATTTATTATTATTTGGTAAAATATTTTATTAGTTAAGAGGAGTGAATAATTTTCCCAGTTCTTCCCAGCAGTATAAAGCTAACCACACAGAAGACAAAGGTAAAAACAATTGGAATACCATTTTAAAAATGATATTTATTTGTCTTTTGTTTTATATTTGATTTTGATGGTTATTAAATCTTGTAAAAACCTTTAGTCCCTGTAAACCTTTGTTTGACCAAGGATATTGGAAAACTGGTTTTTTCTATCTGAAAATTTATTATACTTTAATTGGGGTTTATCTATACTTGCAGATTTTCAATAGAAACAATGAAGAAAGAAATACGATGGAATTTAATATATTTAAGTTAAATAAATGACAATATCTCCCTCAGTGTGACTCAGAATAAGATTAAAGGGCTGTGAGTCAGAGGCATGCCACGCAATATATATTTTAAAGGGTCACTTTTAGAATAACATGTACAGTCCCTTAAATTGGGCCTACCCATGATTGAAGTATATTATTATAATTTTAAATATAAAATTTTAGTTTTCTCTTTCATTAGCTAGAGTACAACTTTTAGTATTTATTTAAGCTCTAGTCTAATTGTAAGGGGAAGTAATATTTGAACACCTTTATAAGGAAATTAAGTTTAAAATGTTCACCAAAAGAAATGTTCCTTAATTTTTTTTTATATTTGCGATGCAATAAATAAGGTTCAAAACAGTGCAAACAATGAGGTTTCCCTCCAAAAAATTAAATTTGCAAATAAAAAATTTTGGATCACATTTTATTAAAAGTGAGGCAGGTTTCAAAATTATTGGTGCATAAGACTTTTCGTGCATGGTTTATCTGAGTATCACTTAACAGCTTATTGTTCAACAGCTTTTGGGCATAAAATGTTGTAAATGATTGTGCAGAGTTCTGTTTTCTTACGCTCAATATAGTGTTCTATATCGGAGGCAAAATATATTTTTTATCCTTCATCAATTGCGAAAGAAATACTTGCTTTTTGGAAGGAAAAAATTGGAGTTACGTAAATTTTAAAATGTTCATATGTTCTAATGTGGCCCATTTTTTATGCATGTGATTAAACTGTCACACTGTAAATGCTAAGCACACACTTCTCAAGAATTGGTAAATACCGGAAAAAAGTTTATAATTGGCAAACCAGGGGCAGTAATACTTCAACCTTCTACTGGATATATAAACCAGGGGCAGTAATACTTCAACCTTCTACCGGACATAAAGAGTTGGGTAAGTGGAGTATCCTACAGCATTGGCATACTAATCTATAAAAAGGATAATATTGCATATTTTTTTTAAAATGACAAAAACTAAAAACATGGCCAATTGTATGATAGAGTGAGCCCTGCAAGATGGTATAGGCAGGGCTAATCAAATGCAGCTATAAATACTTGTACTCAGACAATACTTCCTGGTTTAGATCCGGGTCTGGTCAACTCAAATCTTGTTCTTACAATCTACATAGTCCTCACCATGAAGGATAGAAAAATATTCCTAGAGGAGACCACAAGTGTAATATTCATCTATTTTATATAGTTAATCTAAAATTTGATTTTTTAAAGTTTCATTTTCTGATAAATTGTACAGCTTTTTTGTACCATGTACCAAATGGTTTTAAGATTTATGATTATGAAGGGAAAACTGTCATATTTTTGTATGCGATAAAAGCGAATGATAAATACTTTTATTTTGAGTTTGGTCTTGAGCAAGGCAACCTGGTGTGGAAGTACCTGAAGTTCTTAATTTTGATCCTTCTTGTGCCGGTCAGCGTAGACAAGCAGACAAAATCCTTCAACTTCAGGTAATCCGGAAATTTTAGAAATTAACTGTCAAATTTTTTCTTGGATAACTGAGTAAATACCCTTTTGCTCTACAATTGATTTTTTGTATCTAGCATGCCTGTAAAGATTGATCTTAACTGAAAGACCAAAAATTCCAAACATTTGTTTCAGGATTTTGTCTCTACGAGCTGGATTTAGTCTGATCTTATGGTCTTTCCTGGGAATAGGTCTGTATTATCCCTACTACTACCATGTTTTTACATCTGAAATTCCCTTTGATGATGTTCTGGCAGAAGCTGTTTGGAGACTCTTGAAAGCATCTTGTGTTATCCTTCTCCCAGGAACTTTAGGTTTCCTCTTCAGGAATATCCAATCAATCAATAATGAAAATGAATTGCATATTTCACGAAACTCTGAGGTACTTGCTCTGGTTGTTCTAAGTGTTTTTGACAAATTACTGGGAGTAGCAGATTACTTTTCTCAGCCAACGCACTTGAGACTAGATGTATGGATGACTTCATTATTAGGAGATATATTCTATGACTTTATTATCATTAATTCAGGGATTGGAATATGCTTATTTATTATGCAAATGCGCAAGTGTTCTTGTGTGTAACTTGTTAATAAAGTTTACAGAAATAATTATTCCAAATGAAATTGATCCAGAAAATTTTTTCTATGAACCTTTTTCAGCATGTCCCAACTTATTCTGTAATTATAGGGTTGTTGGGCCTTGAGGTTTATCAAAGGTTGGTTTCCCTAGAGAGATTAGGTTACACAGGTTACGGTCCCTAGGGCGTCTTTATTTATCAAGTTGGTTTCCCCGGGGATTTATTTTCTTAGGGTATGGTCCCCATGGCGTCTATAGTTATCAGGTTGGTTTCCCCAGAGATTTATTTTCTTAGGTTATGGTCCCCAGGGCATCTATAGTTATCAGGTTGGTTTTCCCATTTTCTACTATTAATCCATAATTCATAATGAACAAAAAATTGTGTATTTTAAACCTAAAAATAAGCACAGTTTAACAATAAATCGTTGAAATATTTAATTGTAAACAATGTTTGATTTTTAAAGGTTCTTACTATTTGCTAGTAGAAGCAGAAAATAAGGGGTATATTTGATCAGAATAAAACAATTATTACTTCTGAAAAATAAAATACCCATTTGGTTAAAATAATCACAAATTTTAAGCATCCACTATATTAAAACATGTTTCACTTTTCACAAGCTGTTTAGATTTACTCGAGAAAAGGTTGGGTTTAAGACGACATTTTACGGAGAAAGATTGTATGGTTTATGGTCTACTAGGGTATATGGGATATCAAAAAGCTGATGGAAGAGCTATTTGATTTCCATATGACCATTACAATAGTTATTACTTAATCACATGTAAGCTCATTGAGACCATTAAAATTTCTTTTGAAAATCCAATCCAACGCATATTTGATCTTCATAGTTGTTGTTGTAAATATTATTTGTGGAGACTTCATTAACTCGATCACTGATCTTGAAACTAATATCAGAGGCTTGGCTATACTTTCAGCAGAACGGATTACAGCATATGATCAGCTGAAGAAAGGAATGGGTCCGATATTGTTTGTTCTATTTTCTGTTTTTACCTTTATTCTGATGAGTGTTGTTCATGATGCAATTCAAACATTCTATGCTCAGAAGATCATCTTGGGTGTTGGAGATTTGACACTTGCTACGTCTCTGATTATAACATTAATGAATATTTCTAGCATTTCAGAAAGCTGTTTGGAAGCTCTTCATCAACTTAGTAGTTACCATAGGTAAGTACAGATTAACCCAAAACATCAGAAAAACTAAAAGAATTTATAAAACTTGAACTATACTAATAGTGCAACGCTGTAAGTTTTTAAAATTTTTAATTGAATAATTATATGAAGCTCTTTATAACCGTACCCACATATATTTGATGGCTGTTTATTTATTTTTAAAATTCCTGAGATTTAGGTATAATGGTATAAAACGCATAAAAATTGTTAAGATTACATTTTATAACTTCTTTCCAAGTCTCTAAAGTTCTGGGGAAAACTTTAGCTAAGCAAGTATTGTTTTTTTGATTGGTAAAAACCTTTTTTCTGTATAGACATATTAAAATGATGGTTTAAAATTATCCATCAAAAATTTGTGTTACCCCTATGAAAAACCTTTTAACTATTCCTATTATTCTTTTCTTGATATTAAATATGGTGTTGATGATGATCTGAACCTCATAAATAACACTCTAATTCTGAAAGTTTGATTCTTTACAATTTTATAATTCAGACATGTTTTCATGGATAGTCCTGTAGATCTTAAGTTTGAACATATGCTTGGTAAGTTTATTTTGTTTTTTCAAAAAATCTCCATTTTGAAATATATTTTTGCAAAGTTATGCATGAGATAGACAGCAAGACAAGGATGACAGCTCTAGGCTTTTATCCAGCAGACAGAACTTCAATGCTGGGTGCTGTAGGAACATCTGCAACATTTTTACTAATTATTCTTCAAAACAGTGTATTCAAATAAATAGATAAATATCCTTTAAAACAGTGTATTCAATTGAATAAATATATAATATTCTTCAAAGCAGTGTATTCAATTAAATAAATAAATTATTCTTCAAAATAGTGTATTCGAATAAATAAATAAATATCCTTCAAAACAGTGGGTTTAAAAATAATTTATTCTTTAAAACAATGTGTTCAAATAAATGATGAATGAATTTTCCTTCAAAACAGTGTATTCTATAAATAAATAAATAAATCATCTCCAGGGGCGGATACAGGATTTAAGTGAGGGGGGGGGCAAGATTTTTTAGGAAAAAAATCCATAATTAGGAACAAAAAGTCGCGCCGCAGTTGAAAATTTCTTTTGACTTAATAGAGTCAAAAATAGTCACAATTAATGACTAAAGACTAAAAAACTAGATTTTTAACTTTTCACACATTATAGTTTAAGACAGATATTTTTCCTGTTTTGCACTAGGGTTTCTTTCCCATGCTAATGAGAAGCTATTCTGAAAATAGGAACAAACAATTCCAATCTGTCAGGGGGGGGGCGAATGTCCCCCGCCCCCCTGTATCCACCCCTGATCATCTCAAAACAGTGTATTCAAATAAATAAATAAATAATCCTTCAAAACAATGTGTTTAAATAAATAAATATATTATTCTTTAAAACAGATGTATTCAAATAAATAAATAAATAATTGATATTTTAATACAGTGTAGTGTATTTAAATAAATAAATAAATTATATAGTTTAAAACCGTGTTAATTTAAAAAAAAAAATAAAAAATATTTTAAATAAATTTTCATTTTTCTTCTCTTTTATACTTTGTTTTAGAGGGGGGGGGGGGCACTGCCCCCTCTCTATCCCATGAATATGCCCCTACCTATTTAAAATTGTTAACAGTAAGAACCAGAAAACTGTGGAATAAGTGTTATTATCTGACATTGCCAATATTACTCCTACAATCGAACAAGAGCTTTACTGCATTCATGAAATTGTAATATCCAGGACTATAATATAAATGTGTTTTTGCGGTAATATTTTTAGAGAAATTCTGCCCTTGGTAAATAGCTGGGCCCTCACATCATTTAATTGAATCCAAAGGGTAATGTTAGAACGTCATACGCAACATCCCCCTGCTGAACTTCTGACCTTCTAACTTTCCGACATACTGCAATATTGGACCCTACGCCAGCTGTTTATTTTTGAATTATTTAAGGGTTAGGTTAGGTTAGGTTAAGACAATTTCTGGGCCGAGCGCCGGGGCTAGGACAGGCTAGGGGGCCGAGTGCTTTGGCCACAGTTCGATAAAGCAGCTGTAAAACCAAGTCCTAGTAGGTCGGATGTGTGGTATAGCGGATTTGGCGTAGGTAAGAAGTGGAGTATAGCGGATTTACGCGTAGGTCGAAAAATACACCATCAATAAAAAGATTATCGTTTGTGTACTTTTGGTTGATTGATTAAATTCAAAGTCAAAGACGATATTTCCTCACAAGAACATTTACCGCGCTACACTCTCTACTTATAAAATAAATAAGATTCGTCGTAAATAAAGCAAAGTTTTTAAAATGGAACAAAATGATAACTACTCAAATGATTCAGAGCTTACTAAGCATCTTCAAGCTACCATTAGGGAACTGAATCTTGAACTGAGTTCAATGAAGGATCGTAATCAGATGCTCGAGCTAGCAAGATTAGATTATGAAGAGCTTATGGATTCCTTTAATCTACAGATACGGCTCAAAAGGCAGAGCATAAAGAGAAAATTTGGAATTGGGGATAATGATGAAGTTGAAACTAAAAAAATGAAACTCGAAGAAGAGTATGTAGAGGAAGCAGAAGTAAAGGTTGAGGATGAAGAAACTATTTCAGCTTTCAGTAAGAAACATTATTTCTTTTATTCGCCACAATGGATTTTTAACTACTCAATTTCGCCCAAAATAAAAGTTGCTCCAATCGTTTTGACTAGAAAACAATCAAGTTCCGGAAGGACTCAACAATCACTGTGGAGTGGGGGGTACGCTACGCGATCCGATAAGTATTTTGGAAGTTATGGTCAAAAAACTGATTTATTTTTATTAAATTGACGATTTTCAGGACGAACGACTTAGAAAACCCGAAATGCCGGCTCAACTATCGAACCTCTATTCAAATACGCAATTACTGTAAAAATCAAATTTCCAAAAATTCTTAAAATTAAAACTTGTTAGGTCAGTAAGTTTGGGTCCGTCCAAGAGAAAGATTTTTGGACCCCCCGCCCCTTATTTAGGGTTAGGTTAGGTGAAGACACTTTCTGGGCCGAGCGCTGCGGCTAGGACAGGCTAGGGGGCCGAGCGCTGCGGCCACGGGTTAGGGGCCGAGCGCTGCGGCTAGGACAGGCTAGGGGGCCGAGCGCTGCGGCCACGGGTTAGGTTAAGTTATGACACTTTCTTTTATTTAGGTTTAGGTTAGGTTAAGACACTTTTTGGGCCGAGCGCTGCGGCTAGGACAGGCTAGGGGCCGAGCTCTGCGGCAACATGTCTTACATTTAAGATCTTCTTTCATTTAAGATCCATGTACAAAATTGTTAAGAGGGGGGGGGAGGGGTCCAAAAATCGTTCTCTAGGAAATTACCGTAAGTTTTTGTGTTGATACTTTGCTCATTTTTGAAAATCACATACATCGCAGATTTATATAGCCTTTCGATATTCAAGCCGGCATTTTGCTTTTTTAAAGTCCCACGGTCAAAATCTTCATTTTCGTAAAAAATCTATGTTTTTTGGGCTTTACGCCGCCGAAAATTATCGAATTGCATCGCCCCCCCCCCCTTAATAGTTTGTATAATTCATCCTAAAATTTTATCTTTTCTGGTGGAATGATTTTACGCCACATTTATTTTCGGTCATCTTGAAAATTCCAATTCATTTTAGTCAATTTTATTTAAATATTACTAATCCTCAGGATAAATGCTTTTCAGAGATATCCTACTTCACTATGTGGACGTGGCCGCGCAGAGGAACACCATCAAGAACACCACAGTGGAGAAGAGAGATACCGAAAACAACATATCAAGTTTTTTTTTACTTATATCCTAATTTCATTTGTCTTGTTACTTATCTTATCCTTACTTTTTCTGTTTTTGTCTAGCTACTTACCGTATCCTTGAATACAGTGCCGGCATTTTGAGATTTCAAGTTCGTCCATCGTCAAAATCGACGAATTCGTCTGACAATTTTCATCAATTTACACTTAAAAGTTAGTTTATGTTGAAAGTTTTCATTTTTCGACTGAGAAGTTTAAGTTTTCTGTTTTTGTCTAACTACCTACCGTATCCTTTGAAAACCGTGCCGGTGATCTCTTCTCCACTGCGGTGTTCATCATGGGGTTCCTCTGATAGTCAGCATCTACATAGTGAAGTAGTAAGGTAAGGTAAGTTAAGTAGTACAACTCTGAAAAGTATTTATCCTGAGGATTAGTAATTTTAAATTGAAATTGACTAAATGGAATTGGATTTTTCTAGATGACCGAAAATAAAGGCGCTTAAAATCGTTCGACCAGAAAAGATAATACCAGAAAGATTTGACTTAAAAAAACTTTCAAGGAGAAGTTGCGAGCATTTTTTGCAAACCGCAAACTTACATGGCCACCAATAATGTTTTCAATCATAATTTAAAATAACAATATTCAAAGACCTTAAAAATCATTCCACATCAAAAGGGTGCATTTTAATGGAATTAGAACATCAATAAAATATGATTTGATACCTAACTCGACCCATTTTCAGTAACTATAAATTTTGACCTCCAGGGGAGGTCATGAATAGTTGGAGGTCAACTACTGCTAGGGTGTAATAAAACAAAATCAAATCAAACTCTAAACATGACAATATACTTAGTGTTAACAGATCTTGACATATTCGAGAGCATAATGGAGAAGAGGTCAAACCGGAGGTCAGATATCTGTGTTTATGTTGGCACATGTTTTATTTGTTTGCTTAAAGTATTAAGTCTGGTCATGCTGAAATGAATTAGTTGTTGTGAACAAATTGGTATTTTCCCAATTTTCGCTGACAATATACTTAGTGTTAACAGATCTTGACATATTCGAGAGCATAATGGAAAAGAGGTCAAACCGGAGGTCGGATATCTGTGTTTATGGTGGCACATGTTTTATTTGTTTGCTTAAAGTATTAAAAATTGGCTGGTCATGCTGAAATGAATTAGTTGGTGTGAACAAATTGGTATTTTCCTAATTTTTGCTGTTTTTTCTTCTTTATTTTGCTGCTCTAGTTAATTTTATGTTGATTTAAACATTAAATAAAAATATTTTTAATTCAAGATGTACATGCTAAAGATATATATATACTGCGCATGCATTTACTGTTTGTTGTGCATTTTGAACCAAATATAGATTTGAATAATAATATTACTATTTTCAGATGGGTTGGAGGAGTCTACAGATTTAATATCTAACGTGACAGACAAGCCAAGTGTTAATGAGAATATCACCGAAGAATTAGAGAATTCTGAAGAGCTAAATAGGAATCAGGTTGAAATTGTTGAAGAACTAAAAAATCCCAAAGAACAAGCAATTCTAGGAAAGAAAGAAAAAAAAGAAATAAAGAAATCCCTACCGCAAGAAAATTTAGAAGAGTCGGAAAATCCTGAGAGAGATTTAGATAAGTCAAATACTCTGGAGAACGAAGAAGCCAAGAGAAACAAGGAACTTCATAAGTATCAAAGCAAGACCAGTATCTCTGAAAAAATGACTGCAAAAGAAAATCCTAAAGATTTAAAGAATTCTGGATCACAGGAGAACTCAAGAAAGATCATTACTATTGATACTCAAACAGTAGAAACATCTCTTTCACAAGAGAATTCATCAAACTCAGGAGAATCGAGTGAACTTCAGATGAATTCTAAAGTGAAAAATCTTAACAACGCAGAACAGGTTTCTGATCAAGAGCTGAAAACCCGGTTTCTAGACTCTGGGTTCCAAATGGGGGTTTTGCAGTATTCACAGATGAATGATAAGAGTAATTGCTTAACCAACATCAACAATCAGTTAAAGATGAGGAATAATGCTTTGCAACTAAAGTATACAAAATATTTCAATAATATGGTAACCCTGAAACAAGATAACAACAAGCTAAAACAAGATAACAACAACCTAAACCAAGAAAACGACAGTCTGACACAATCTAACAACAATCTGAAACAAGATAACGACAACCTGAAACAATCTAACAACAACCTGAAACAAGTAAACGACAAGTATAAACAAGATAACAACAAGTATAAAGAAGATTACGACAAGCTGAAACAAGATAACAACAAGTATAAAGAAGATTACGACAAGCTGAAACAAGATAACAACAAGTCTAAAGAAGATTACGACAAGCTGAAACAAGATAACGACAAGTNAATCTAACAACAACCTGAAACAAGATAACGACAAGTATAAACAAGATAACGACAAATATAAACAAGATAACAACAACCTGAAACAAACTAACAACAACCTGAAACAAGATAACGACAACCTGAAACAATCTAACAACAACCTGAAACAAGATAACAACAAGTATAAACAAGATAACGAAAAGCTCAAACAATATGCTGACAACCTGAGACAAGCTAACGACAAGGGAAAGCAAGATTACATCAACCTGAAACAATATACCGACAACCTGGAACGATCTAACGGCAACTTGATACAGGATAACGACCAGCTGACACAAGCTACCGACGAGCTAAAACAAGATAACAACAAGTTGAAACAAGATAGCGAAAACCTGAATCAAGATAACAGCAAGCTAAAACAAGATTACAGCGATCTGAAACAAGATAACGACAATCTCAAACAAGATAATGACGATCTGAAGCAAGATAAAGACCACCTAAAAAACATGAATAAGGGTCTCATTCAGGCCAAATCAGTTCGCTCTCGTCTAATAGCAAAGCTTTCTGATGACAAAGAAAAGTTAAGTGACACGGTGAGACGTCTTAAGAAAGACATGAAGAAGGCTAACAGAAAAATTCTAGGCCTAGACAAATACTCATACTCCAGAAGAAATTCTGTGGCAGTACAAACTTAAACAAAATTGTATCCATTGAGGAGAATTCTTCCAGAAGTGATGGAATACTAATCAAATCAAACATGCTTTTAGATTATGATTTTTTGTTTCGATTATGTACTGCCAGGACATTTTCTCGGTAAACAAAGTTTTCTAAATTTGGTAATTTGTGAATTACTTATGGTTACAAGACCAAAAAGAACATTTGCCTCCTTTGCTTCTTTAGCCCTGATGTGAGAAATAAGAATGCTTAATTTAAAAATTAGTATTGCTTAAATTTACTTTTTGATTTTATATCAACCGAGATTTATGATCTGAAATAACCTAGAAATTGTTTTTTTTATTCAAGAAATCTTAAATATGTCAACTGTACATCAAACATACTGTTTTTTTTTCAAAATCTATAACATGTTATTTTACTACAAGTGTTTCAGATTTTTTTTCAAAATTGTGATGTTTAAATAATTGCCAGGATATATTCTAATTTTGGTAAAAATAGTATGTACAATATTTTTTATGTACAAAATCGTGTACCAGGACTGAACCGATAAATGCGGTTAATGTAATTTTTAAACTTCCGTATTTTCAGATAAAGATGGTGAAAGGTTTAGTGTTGATCACAGGAGCTTCTGGTTTACTGGGCAGACAGGTCTTGCAGGTCTTCAAGGAGAACGACTGGGATGTAACAGGTTTGTTACGTCATTATTTTATTAAAGGGACTACAGACGTACTTTCAAGTGACATGACCGTCCATTTAAAGAGTTAGATGCCCGTATTACAACTGTACTCTTTTAACTTTTGTAGAACATGTCACTTAAAATGAAGTCCAATTCCTTTAAACAGATTTTGCACTTGTTAGTTAACACTGAATAGCTTTCAAATGATTTTCGAAAAATTCTAATATTGACGATTTTTTTTCTCATTGTTACTCAGATAAAGGTTTAAAGGGTACCGTTGTGAACCAAACATGCCACTCTGTATGTAAGAGATATTTTTGAAATTCCGTTTACAGACTCTTACACATTGTCCAACACTTGAGAAATTTGAGATATGATTCAAAAATTAAATAAGAGGGAAGTCTAGTAATATTTTTTATCTTACTCAAATTAAGTTTCTCCAATTTGTGACCCCCCATATTGAATTTGATTTAATTTCGTATTTATTCTTAGGTTTGTGCTTCTCGAAACCTATTGAAGGATTGATTCAGCATGATATCACGGACAGTGAAGCAACAATTCAACTCATCAAACAAATCAAACCAAACTTAGGTAATTGAAAACAAAATGTTAAATCAAAAAGTCTTTTTAATTTAAAGCAAACAATAGTAGGACAATTTATACTTCTCTTTCAATATGAACATTGAACAATGAACGATCGTTTTAGTAAGTAAACTTTTACGACGGTGTGAGTGTACATCCACCATTTTTCAGTGAACACAAGAAACAATAACAACAATTATAAACGATAAAAATCTCGCAGATTTTGCCGTTTTCTTCGTAGAAAATAAATTTTATCTTAAGTGATATTTGTTACCCCTGACTAGCCAATCGTGGGGGTCATGTGAGGTACTACAAAAAGTATATATCGATATTAAAGTTTTATTTTCTTGTGTAAAGTTGTTCACTGTGCTGCCCAGAGGTTCCCTGATCAGATGGAGAAGGATCTGGAGAAATCATGGAATCTAAATGTAACATCAAATCGTACTCTATCTCAGGTATATATGTTAACACTCGATCAATCAACCAATTTATTACTTTAAGAGCCCTATGTTCTATAAAATAAAGCTCAAATATATAAATTTATATTTTTGTATATATATTAGCTACACCTGGACCCAATGAGCTGAAATATTTTGAGGGAAACCATGGGTACCCGGGGGTAACAATAGACTAAAGAAATTCGATTTTAGTAAGTAAGGAAAGGTTAAGTAGGAGAATTTGAGAAAGAATTTTTTGCGGAGCCAGTGAACACAGAGAACAAAAAAAGAAAGGAAAGCATAGATGGAAGAGGAAAGACAAAAGAAAACAAAGTCAATTCTTAAAGGAAAAATTCCTTATTTCTTTCTTTTTACTTTTTACTGACTGAGAAAAGGACAAAAGAAGATAACTCAATTATGTTTGAAAATCCAGCTTTCTACAAGTCATTGGCAAATCAACGCTACATGCGATTAACAAAAATCATATCATTAACCAAACCAAATAGTTAAGCCTAAGGAAAAATAGGAAGCAAGATCAGCCCGGGTAAAATAAGTGTTCATTATGGTTTATAGGGTTACCCATGGTCAAGTTTTAAGACAATGGCGCAACACAAAACGTTGGGTATTTGACTTTCAACTGATCTTGAGCAGNGGGGGGGGGGCCAAAAATAGAGACCTCTGTCGGCTATCCTGTCCAATTGTATTCTATATAAATATATTGAGTAGAGGGTGAGACGGTTGTCCGAGAAAACCCTTCTAATATTGTTCTACGTATTCCTGTGCTGTATGGCAACGTGAAAAATCTCCAGGTAAAACAATCAAAGATTCATTTTTGCTGAGGATCCTTCTTTATTAGCGGATCCGGATCCTGTCAAAATGTATCCGGATCCAGCTCTAATATTTCCTTAAGTTTTGTTATATCAATTTCACCAAAATCAAATGTCAACAATGTTATTCTTTTTTTTCGCAAAGTTGCAAAATATGATATTTTGTCACTTGATGGATGATTTTACGAAACCAGATCCAGGGAGATAAAATTAAAATGATCAATTGATCAAATTGATCTGATTGGATCTAGATTCAGGGAGATAAAATTAAAATGATCAATTGATCAAATTGATCCGATTGGATCCGAATCCTTGGCACTGCTGAGAAATAATCTCCAACAATTATGTATAAAGTTTTTAACTTCGAATTTTCAATTTCAATGTTTTATTGAGAGGAAAAGTACTAGTAAAAGCGGCTTAATAAAGTCCAATTTTTATGCAGGTCCCCCTCCCTCAAGGCCAAATGAATTATCATTCTCTCAAAAAAAGTGTTCAGAATATCTTTACTTATTTAGTGAACATTCTTTTAATTTTAGGAAAGTGCACTGACTTCTCTCCTGGACACAGTTAAATCTGGAAAACCTGGAAAGGAAATTCCAACAAACAAACAAAAATAAATTTTGACAAATTTGGTGAATTTAATATTTTTTTGGATCATGATCAAGAAAGATACCGCAGCAACCCCCTGTTAACAAACAAAATGTAAATCAGTCTCTGAATCAAAACATAAACAAAACTCAACCTGATACGCACTGATGTTGATTACAGTCCTCACGGAATCTGCAGTACACATTATTCGTAAACAAAAATAAGGTTCCTTGTTTATTTTCCTTGATCCCTTTTTTATTTTTCATGCTTATTTTGATGTTTATTATTAACATTTTGAAGAATTTTCTACTTTTGCTGTTTTCTCGTCTTGATTTCTAAATTTTTGACAAATCAAAATATCATATTTTTAAATAGTTGACTGGAATTCCTGAATCCAGATATCCAGTTACGAAGTCCGGTGTCCGGCGCACACGGATGATATCGCAAAAATACTTCTTGATCTTGCCAATATTGTGCAAACATTGGAGGTAAATATAGTCTTTTGCAACTTAGACAACGTTTTAAATAGGTGTCATGCAAATGGAGTAATCGCCTACTGATTTTTAAAAAATAGAGGAAAAAAATTTATTTTGTATTTGGGGCGCATTTTTCATTTGGTTGAAATTTTTAGAATCTGAATATGTTTTCCAATGGACTTGAAAAAAAGTTGTAAAAAAAATCTGTTTTGGAAAGGAAAATAAAATGTGATGTTAATAATTATTCAAATAACGGTTGTGAATCGGGTATGCAACTTTTTTATAGAAGTTCACTTGAAATTTCGTTAACATTCCCTTTAGTAAAAAAATTAGTTAACATTCCCTTTAGTATATAAACTAGTTAAGACTCTTTTTTGTATATAAATTAGCTAACATTCTCTTTAGTATATAAATTAGTTAACACTTCCTTCAGTATATAAATTGGTTAACATTTCCTTTAGTAAATGAATCAGTTAAAATTCCCTTTAAGTATATAAATTAGTTAACATTCCATTTACATCAGGTATCCTTCTTTACATTTTATATTGAATATCTGTTATTTGATTTTGGTGTCTCCATACATAATCTTAAATTCAAATTCATTCCCCCCCCACACCAACCCTCCCGCTTTATAAAAAAATATCTTTTTATTATTCAATGGTATCCTGGGGGTCGGGGGTGATATAAGTATTATGTAGGCTAAAAATGTTATGAAATTTTTTTAATTCACAGGAAAACGCCGGGCATTTCAACTAATATCATTATTTAATTTCAAGTGCGGGTAAACGGCAGGAATAATATTATGTATGTGCACTTGGCAATAAATAAGATTTTTTTATTTTTATTAGCATTAAAAGTTGAAAGCAAATAAATTGATTGTTTTAGCACTGATTATGTATTTGATGGTTCGAGTCCACCCTACTCTACTGATGCTGTACCAAACCCAACCAATAAATATGGAGAATCAAAACTAGGGAAATTTATATTACTAGATTCTTAAATTTTAACTTTTGTAGATTTTTTTTGTGGATTTTGAAAAATCAATTTTTCCCCCATGAAACACGAGAGTTACCATAACAAATTTGGGTCCGATTGGTTCAGCCGTTTTGATGTTTATCGGTTACAAACAACAAAATAGAGAAGCAAAGTATATATATAGATCGAGATACATGAGTAGTAGGAGTATACTGTTTATTTGATTGTCACGTACGTCAATACTGGTTGCTTAATATTGTAATTTTTTTAGATATGAAAATAAAATGATCTAACTATTTAAATAAATACATTTTAAAATTTGTTCCAAGCTGAGTTTTACCTAATATTTTTTAAGAATTGATATTTAAAAAAAATTAAAACTTGCCAGTTCCTTTTATATTGAGATCTTTCCCCTCCAAAAAAATAACTTATTTTACGAAAATAATTATTTATTTATTTCGCTCCGCGCAAAAATGTTATAAATGTATTCCTCTGCTCAGGAGCTTTCTGGTCCTAGTCCTGGAGCTCCTAGACCTCGTGATGTAGAAATGGATCGGAGTAAACTCCTGGATCTAGGGATCAAGCATCATACATCATTTAACAAGGGATTTATGGAGGCAATGCAACCCTTCTTGTAGAAAGTGAACATCCTTCAGAGCTTAGTCATCCATCATACATAATAATAATTATATATTTTTGTGATTATCTTACCCTGGTGAAAATTGTCTTCTATTAGAGTGCTCAAGAATATTTGTAAAACTCATTTATTATAAAATTTTCAGAAAAAAATGCGAGTTATTAGCAGACTAGTGCAAGCTAGGGTTAGACTGTGTCCCAGTCAAGAAATGTTCTCTCAAGCTAACAGATTTTCTTCCAAGGACTATTCTCTAGGTTGGATCTAAGCTAAAAAGTAACATCAAGCTACGAACTGTTTGGACATTTGGTTAATTCTTAATAAATTTTACCGTGGAACACCCTTCCTTTCTTATAATCTATCTATCTATCTATTAGGACATCCCAATAACACAAATGTTACCAGGAAACCACCCCTCCCGGCAACCCTCCGCCTCGCCTTAATAAAAGCAACACTTTGTGACTAACCGAACCTGGACTAGTCTAATCAGGGGGCTTCCTGGCGGTTGTTGCTATATTTCAGGAAGAGAGGCGGGGTTCCACATTGGGTTCCCTCAGATTTTCACTTTATTTATCAATACAATGATGAATGACTTTCGATTTGAATTTTGATTTATTTGAAGCTGTTAAATAGATAATTAGATAAACATAAACATAGAAGTCAAGAGAAGCTGTCATTAAAAAGCTTATCTTTGTTTACTTGTAACAATCAAAACCTAAATAAAAAATCGTCTTCAATCTTCATTGTATTAATAGAATCGCCTACCACTGTATTTAATTAGTTATATCAGTTTACAAGTTTAAACAAAGGAAACCATATTAACAGATTTTAAAAAAATTAACTGAGCTGAAAAGTAATTGATATTTTTTTTAGTATCACATGTTCTTCAAGACCCTGTTAGTCGTTCTAGGTAATTATATGAAAACTTTAAATTGTGGTTCAAATTTTATTTACATTATTCATGGGGAAAAAATTTATCAAATATGGTGGATTTTTAGGTGTTAAAACCTTTAAGTGGTCAATTAAAACCCCGTATTTTAAAAAGGAATAATGTTTTTTTAAAAGAATTTTTCAGTATTTTAAAAAAATGTATCCAGTTTTTCTTAATTTTAATCTAAGCTCTTTTGTAGTCTCAGATGTACCTCTGTACGTTGTACAATACATACATTAAAATATACAATATCAATGCATAATTTACAATATACATAAAGTGTGTATAGGCTTTTTAGCCCACTAAATATAGTTCAAATTTTTCTAAAAAGTGCTTCATGTAGGTATAATGTTCACAAATGGGGGGTCGTCGATGAAACATTTTTCTCTGAAATGCCGTTTTTTCCTTCAAAAATGGACTTGGTATTCGAAAATGTGCTCGGTCTCCTTTTTAAAAAAAATTCAAATAAAAAACAAAACAAAAACAAAATAGAAAACGGCATTTTAGAGGAGCGTTAAGTGAGTGAAAACGCAATTAATATCTTCGGAAATGGGACTAGAAACATTTTAGAATATTATGCCATATTTTGAAGGTTAAAACGGCATTTTAGAGAAAAATGTTTTATCCACGACCCCACCACACACACACATTTGCGGACATTTTACATAATAGAAGCACTTTTAACACAAAACAATGATGTTTATTAAACACTTTTTTCAGAGACCCCTTGTAATGTATATGGGTATAATGCGTAGGTTGGAGGGCTTGAATTGAAAAAGTCTCAAAAGTTTTAGTATTTTTTCAAAGATTTATATTTTAGTGTATGGTGGGTGAGACGGGTCCTCAATAGAAACCCTGAAATGGTTTTACAGTTTTTGGATTTAGAACCTAACCCAAGGTTCTCTACTGACAGAGATTTAAGAGTTGGGAGTAAAGGTAGGCTTTAAATATTATTGGTATGTATCAATGGAGTAGCAAAACTTAAAAGAATTCTGTGTAGCCATATAAAGTTTGCAAGATTAAATTAACTTTTGGTTAAAAAGTATCAAAAAGGATGAAAAAATAACTTGCCCGGCGAGACTAATTGTTAAAAATAACCAAAAACCAGTTATATTTCATCTATTTTTCATTTCAAAGACTAATTTCTTTCCCCTCTCATATTTTTTTTAATTGAAGAGGAAACTTCAATCTGCTTTTCATAAAAGGTACTTTTAATGAAAGGTACTTTTAATAAAAGGTACCGAAAGAGAAAAATAAAATGATCAATTACTATCGTGTTTATTCAATTTAGAATTCTGATTACATTTTCTTTGTAATCAGGGTTAAACATGTTTGTAATCAGGGTTAAACAGGTGTGTTTATTTTCTCGAAAAATTTCCCCTCCCCCCTCCCCCCTCCTTTAAGAATAAATATTTTTCCCAGAAGTTCTGTATAAATGTTTAGTGTTTTATTCGTTGAATTGGGGCAAAATAATAAGTTTTAGGGGAAAATGAAAATATTAAAAAGAATGAAAAAATGTTGCCTTTTTGATGTCAAATTGTTCATTATATTTCCCAGATCATCTTAAAATCTTAAAATATACACCCCTGGTCAAGGGAAATTTCTTTTCTTTTATATAAACAAATTTTACAGGAAAAGGTTTGTCCGGAGCAGAAAATAGTAAACTAAAAACACTATCGGACGAAGAGAGACGGAAAGAAAGAGAAAAAGAAAAAGAGGAAAAGGAAATTAAGAAGAAGAATTTCATCAAGAAAATATTATTGGAATGCCAGCCTTTAGAGGGAACACTGGCAGAAGAGTATTTAAGAAATATCCGCGGGATCGAGAAAATTTCAGGAGAAAACTTGAAATTCCATCCAGGATTCACAACTAGGGTAACTTGTTTTATTCCATCAAGTATAATTTCAATGCTTAGGATAGATTCCAATATCCATCTGATCCGTCCTGTGGAGAAATGAATCCGTCTGCATGCAGCTTACAAATCATAATAATAATGATAATAAAAATATCTTAAAGTTTTACTAGTTTAATTTTATTATTTTTTTGCTTATTAGTTTACTCTGCACTTTTATGAGTTGATCAAAACCCATGAGAGTTCTATCTGATGTTCCTGTCTCTTAGAAATTCATATTTTGTGTCAAATACAAAAATCGGTTTATACCAAATTTTGTATAAAAATTGTAGGTTTGAACAGATCATATTCATATATTAAAAATTGAACAAAATTTAAACTAAAATAATAATTGGAGCAAACCTAAGTTACTTAGACTCCTCTGGGATATCGTTGTTTTCAGATTGGTTGAATATGATCTGTTTAAGCCTACTATATTCATACAAAATTTGGTATATAACGATTTTTTATGAATTTCTCGAGACAGAATCTTAAATAGAACTCGCAAGGGTTTCGAACAACTCCTACGTAACTTAGTTTTTAGCCTATACCCCCTTCATTTTTCCTTTACAGTTCCTTTAAATCCGAATTATTTTAGACGAAAACGGGAAAATATATAAAAGTTCCCGGTTTAGTTGCTGTTGCCTCCCACCCTCTCTCCTCATCTCAAAATATACAGGTCTGACAAACGACGATGGACAATGGGAATATTTCCATAGTTTAAAAGGGTCACATGAAATTACAACTACAGTGCCTTTAATTCAATTGATTGAATTTCAAAAATTGATTGATTTATAAAAAATTGACCCGTTACGTCGAAAGGACTCGCGGGAAAAGTAAAAGGAAAAACATATGTGTGATAAAAATCGGGCTAATTGAAACTTTGTGCTATACAAATAATGCCCTTAGCAATCCCTGATTTAATTTGATTTAATTTGTTTTAAGATCAATTTACTAATCAATGGATTTATTTCACATAAATTGCTTGATTTAAGATCCGTTGACGCAATTATAAAAGTTAATTGAATTGATTTTGTATTTTAAATCAGCCAATTGATTTTGGATGAATTCATTTATTTTGATTGATTAATTTCAGATAACGTTTTTGGATCCGCTCACTGCAAATAAACATTCTCAAGTTTTAGTTTCTAGGTAAGAAGAGATTTGATATAGTCTTTTTTTGCAACAATGATTATTATACAATTTTGCTTGTAAAGTTATTTTAATAAATCTAAATTTATGAAATTGACGGAAGTTCTTAACTAATGTTAATTGGCAGGAAAAATTTCAGCTTTGGGTCAATAATCACTAATCAGTAACATTACTTTAATATATTCTCTGAAAAGTTACCATTTTTTGGTATAGTTTCTTGGTATAGCACATACATTAAAAACTAACTTTTTATAATTTCGCAGCATTTTCTGTTTCAGTGGTTGATTTTCAACAAAAAAATGTTAAGGGCAAAATATTGTTGTTTAGCCGACCATAATTTTTCCACAAAAAAATTGGCCTAATCAGTTAAATCGAAGTGACGAATTGGACAAAAAAAGGACACACACATATATACAGGCAACGCAAGGTTATAAAAAGATAAAACCAGTGCTTAAGATCCATGTCATTTTGATGCGATTCCGGATTCTGGATCGTCTGGAAACAAAAGGTATCCGGATCCGGGTAATGACCATTTCTTAAAGATTTTTTTAACAAAAAAGATTTTTCAAATAATTTTTCTTACTTTTTTTCGCTGATTTTTTCATAATCTCTTTTTTGTTTACAGTATTTGGTTGATATTTCCCACCTTGAATATATTTTTGCAAATCCGTATCCAGGTGATCTAGGAAGCCAAAATGTTTTAGATCCAACGAATCCAACGGATCCGGATACTAAAAACACAATATAAAAATAAAAATGTAAAATTTCGCGGACTTTTTCAGTGGAGGATTTAAAAATGTTAGGGGGAAAACGTTTTTGTTTAACAGACCCGACCTCTTTCCTGAGGTCTACGAGTACTGACGTATAGAACATAAACAATCATTCAACGCAAATTTATCTATATCTATATAATAAACCAAGACATTCATATATATGTTGCGTATAGCCAAACGACTGAACCGATTGGGCTGAATTTTTTTAGGACACTCATGGGTGGCCGGGGGGGGGGGGAAGGGGGTCTTATAGGCTAGAAAAATCGATTTTTTTGTTTAAAACAAAAATTCCACGGACAACGCCTGGCCCTTCAGCTATTATAAAAATAAAATTTTATTTTTAAGACGAACCTATGGCGGATTTAGCTCAGGTGGAGTTTCTACTTTCTGCACAATTTCAGAGGGAAAGTCAGATGTTACATATGTCAGGTAATCAGTCATGTTTTTATAGGATTATCATTTATCAACTGATTAGTTGGTTTATTTGCACGTTCGTGGATTTATTGATTGATTGATTGATTGGTGGATTAATAGATTTAATTGATATGATTTGGTGGATTGATTGATTGGTGGATTAATAGATTTAATTGATATGATTTGGTGGATTGATTGATTGGTGGATTAATAGATTTAATTGATATGAATTGGTGGATTGATTGATTGGTGGATTAATAGATTTAATTGATATGATTTGGTGGATTGATTGATTGGTGGATTGATAGATTTGATTGATATGATTTGGTGGATTGATTGATTGGTGGATTAAAAGATTTAATTGATATTATTACGTGGGTTGGTAAATTGATTGATTGGTGGATTAATCGATTTGATTGATATGATTTGGTGGATTGATTGATTGGTCGACTGATGAATTTGATTGATATGATTTGGTGGATTGATTGATTGGTGGATTAATAGATTTGATTGATGTGATTGATGTGATTTAGTGGATTCATTGATTGATTGATAAATTGATTTGATTGATGTGATTTGGTGGATTTATTAATTAATTGATTTGATGGATGTAATTTGGTGAATTGATTGAATGATTGATCCTTGTTCAGTGAAGGTGTTGAGACGGGACTTTCTTTACTTCAGGTTTGTTTTGAATTGTTTTATTCTCAACTTTTTCATCCCGTAGATATTATTTGTTTTGTTTACTTAGCTTTGTTTTGAATACCGGATGGACCGGGAAAATTATTTATTTTTACATGTTCTTCCAGTGCTTAGGATCAGGATCCGTTGGATCCGCAAGATTTTGGCATCCTGGATCCAGATCCAGATTCGCAAAAATATGCGGATCCACCAAAAACTGCAAAAAAATGTTACTCTCAAAACCCAAATCTGAACTAATGTTAAAACAGTTATTATAAAATAATCCTGATTTCTGAATGGTTCATCAAGGTTTAGCATAAAAATAAACGAGAAGATTCGCAAAAATATGCGGATCCACCAAAAACTGCAAAAAAAATGTTACTCTCAAAACCCATATCTGAACTAATGTAAAAAGAGTTATTATAAAATAGTCCTGATTTCTGAATGGTTCATCAAGGTTTAGCATAAAAATAAACGAGAAAAAAAAGCTTAAACTCTGCTTTGTTAAAAAAAATTCAGTAAATTTTAAATAAATAGCGTGGATCCAGATCCATTTTTTTTCCAGTGCAGATCCAGGATCCGGATCCGTATCAAATTTAATTGGATCCTAAGCACTGTTATTCCAATATGACGTCAAATTTTAACAAACACATTTGCAATATTAAAAGTTCTACAATTTTCGTTTTTGTGTTTTGTGAATCGGACAAGCCACGCTTTAGCTTCACTTGAAATTAAGTCTACAGTCCCTTTCCTGCTTTAGGTTCGGCCTCATGCTCACGTGATTGCTTGTCTCGGGAAGCATAATCTGCCAAAGCTAGATCCTCAAACTACTCATCAGTAGGTTCATTTATTGAATTTTAAAATATTTAAAAAAAATTTTTGGGGAAAATTATAGATGCGGCTATTAAGGAATGAAGGAATAAGGATGATCTTGGGAAGGGGGGGAGGAACTAGACATAAATTGCAAGTTGTTCTACTCTGGATGGCATTTTTACCTAAAAATTCATTTATTTCACACAATTCAGGGAATAAAACCATGAAAAAATAATTTAAGAAATTTAAATCTTATTAACTTTGTGTCTACTGTATAGTGACCTCATTTCTTAATTTAAATCAAGTTTTTTCATAATTTTCTATCATGATCATTTGTCATTATAAATTTGGCACGAAACTGTACATTTGTCTTTGGGAAGTTGTAGCTTTCCGTCTGCGAAAGATGCTTTATTTGGGAAGTTACATATTTGGGAAGTTGTTTCTTGGCAAATTCCATTTTTGGGAAGTTTTCTTTGGGAAAATTGCATATTTGGGAAGTTGTTTCTTTTCAAATTCCATTTTTGGGAAGTTTTCTTTTGGAAAATTGCATATTTGGGAAGTTGTCTCTTGGCAAATTACATTTTTGGGAAGTTTTCTTTTGGAAAATTGCATATTTGGGAAGTTTCCTGTGCGCTCATCTTACTCTTGAACGGTAGCGCGGGGGCAGAGTCAGCTGATCAACTAAGAGGGGTAAAGGGGCGGATATTCTCTTGGAAAATTACATATTTGGGAAGTTTTCTTTTGGAAAATTGCATATTTGGGAAGTTGTTTCTTGGAAAATTACATATTTGGGAAGTTTTCTTTTGGAAAATTGCATATTTGCGAAGCTGTCTCTTGGTATAATGATGTGGATGCGGATCCGCACTGGAAAAAAATGGTATCCATATTAAATTCTTTGTTGTTGTTTTTTTTTAACAGAAGAAAAATTTAAAATTATTTATCGTCTTCTTTCTCGTTTTTTAATGCTAAAGCTTAATTTACCATTCAGAGATTATGAAACTTTTGATAATCTCTCTTTTTTTTTAATAGTTCATATCTGGATTTTTAGAACAAAAGATATTTTCTCCCCTTAATTTTTGCGGATTCGGATCCAGGAAACCAAAATGTTACGGATCCGGATCCAGGAAATCAAAATGTTGCGGATCCGGATCCGGATCCTAAGCACTGGAAAAATTTACTTCAAAAGTATTGCAATAATAATTCCTTCCCATCCCTGAGTTTTAATATGTATCTGTGTGTTTTTAGTAAAGTTGTATTATTGTGGGATAACGACGGCCTCGAGGTGAAATCTGACAAGGTCCTCCTCAGGAGCCTCGAGGTCCTCAAGAATGGAGGGAGGAGAACATATCTTCTGGTTCCCCCGCTACTTCAGGTCAGGTTGGGCATCATTTGTTTCCCACTAAAAAAAGTTTAACATATTTCTAAGTTGTATGATATTGAATGCATTAATTTCAATTTGCAAATGTCAACCTTTTTACTTTGCACAACTTTATGAATCTTGAAAAAAGATGAAATTTAGATAGACCTCTCAAATTTTTATGGAGACTTTTGAAAGCCAAAGAAGCCTGATTCCTGAATGTTTAAAAAACAGTTGAAAATGATCCCTAACCTGAACTCCAGGGTAGAGAGAAGACTGATCTAAATGATATACTCCTGGAGCTGGGGGTTGAGGGCCTGGAGGATGTACTTCAGAGTTCTCTACGCAGAGTAGAATTACGATAATTTTTTCTCATTTCTTGGATCCTAGAAATATTGTTTGTGACTACCATCCTCCCTTTAAAGAAGGGATGTAAGATTCACAACGGTATCCTAATGCATCGTTTATATAGGCTGTGAATTGGTTAATTCTCATCTAGTCCGCCATTGTTCACGCGGGAGAGAATCCACAATTGAAAATAATCAATGTTTAGAAAGTAAACATGGTTTTCTTTTTCATTCTAGACAAGAAAAAGCTTTTAAGGATATCGTTGTTAATCGGACATGTCATCTATAAATGAAGGGTCCCTTGGAATTGCATCTATGTACAACGTATATTGTACACTTCAGTCTCTTTAAAAGTATGCCAAGATATTCTTTCAGATTGGAATCCCTGTTAAACGGGTTCCTCCTTTTATGAAAAGGTTTAGATATATTTCTTTCTGTTTTTTATATACAATAAATATTGTTTCAGAGAAAATGGGGAAGAATGAGCACAGCTCCGAACTTTCCCCGGGAAAGCTCACGTATACAATACATTCGTGCACAAGGTGAACTATATAAATTCATTATTTTTTTAATCGACTTTAATTTTATAATCAAGTATTATTTAAACCGGTTTTTTCATCAACTTTCTTTTCAGTCTTTTTTTAATCAACGCTTAAATGCTTAAAAATGCACTGCACAGAAGGCGTTTTAGTTCAGGGTTACTCAAAAAGGATGAAACTTCAGAGACGACTGTACGGAATTTATTCAATTTTTAAAACTAAATTGTCGTCATTACCATTTTTTGCTTACCCGAAAGGTATACAAATCAGACGCGTAGTGGAGGTTTAGCCTAGGGGGGTGCACTTATGGCGGCATTTTTTTGTGCACCCCCCTAGAGAACCGGTATTAAGAAATAAAAAAGTTTAAAATCTATACTAATCTACCTGAAGACTATTAGTCATCTGACTATAATTACCAATCATACCATTATAAAATCTAGTAGTAAAAGAGCAAAAACCTTTAAAAAAATATATTTTTTATTTTTATCATATTTGCTATTTGTCTCTGGCTCTTGGGGGGGCCTAGGGGGTGCATGTCTAAGGGGGCACAGGGGTACCGCCCCCCCCCCACTACGCGCCTGATACAAATGATGTATTTAATGTTTAGTCATTCCAGCAGCTATGTTGCTCAGAATATTCTGGAAAATAAACCCTCAGAACAATCTTCAAGGTACACGAAATTTTCCTAGTTAAACAAAATTTTCGGATAATACCAAACTTGCCCCAAAATTATTAAATGAAAGTAACCAAAATATATTACAAAACTGTCTAAATAAACTTTTTAACTCGGCTGAAACTTGGGGTATGATGTTCAATCTTGATAAATGCAAAGTAAAGTCAAAAAAAATAAAAGCCAAGAAAAAATAATGAAGGGATAAAATCTTCTTTAAATGTCCTTCATTTTTAAATTCGTAAATATTCGATGTAATATTATCTGCGCGAATATTAATGTGATATATGCATATGCATATATGCATGCGCATGCACTTATGAATATCATAACAACAATCTGAAATTTTCTTATAAACTCCACCAGGAGTCCTGAAAATAATCAAAGCATAAAAATAAGAACAATAATTTATCAATTTATTAATTTTAATATGAAGAAGTTGCCCCGACCATCTAATATAACTCGCAAAAATGTCATAAAAAAGTAAAGGCAAATAATAGGGGACTGTTGACGTTATTTCAAGTGACCTTCCATGAACGGAATCGCATGTCAGATTAACTACGGTATCCTTTAAACCTTTATCTGAGTAACAATGAGAAAAATATCGTCATTTTTCTATCTTGTTGATTTCTTCATAGTTTCTCCTACATGAATACGCAAGTCAATTTTGCATCAGTTTTTAGCTAGAAAATCTAGGACATCTCATTTATCGATGATCAGACAAGGTTGCAATAGTATCGAATATCGATGATCAGACAAGGTTGCAATAGTATCGAATATTGATGATCAGACAAGGTTGCAATAGTATCGAATATCGATGATCAGACAAGGTTGCAATGATATCGAATATCGATGATCAGACAAGGTTGCAATAGTATCGAATATCGATCCTTGTGAATCAAAGATAAGGATTACAGAGTTACTTAAAATTTCGTTCAAAGTAAGGTTGATCAATATTGGAATTGCGTTTTCACTTAAAAAAAATTGCAATCAACAACAAAAAAGATTCTCAATCGTCCAGACGGTTTCAAATTGACGATTTAATATCAGAGAAATATCGGTAAAACCCGCTTAAAAAAATATTCTAAAAATTTTCATGTTATTCATCATTTCCTTGGAAAAATGCTAAAATCAAATCTGAAAATTGGCTTAAAAATATTGAACAAGCTAGAGTTAGAAAACTTATCAAAAACATTAAAAACTTATAAAACAGACTTTTGGACCGTTATTTGGCTATAACTTCTTTAATTTTTATTCAAAATGGTTTATTCAAAATTCAGCATTAAGTTTCCAAGAAAATGATGTGTCACATTAAGAAGTCAACTCGCAACCGTCATTTTAAATTATTTTTATTCTCAATATTTTTTTAGTGGTATATTGCTCCGACCTCAAGTGGGTGGTTGGTTGATTGCTAAATATAGTGAACAGTCCCTTTCATAAGAATTAATATTTAGATGGTCCTCAGAAAGCAATCATCCTCCTCAATTTATTGTTCTTAGACTAGATAAACCGGCAATAGTTACAGGTATTGTAATATTCTAATTCAAATCCATTTCCCCCTTCCCACCCCTAGAAAAAGTTGGGGCGCCCGCGCCACTAGAGGGATAGCTTAGGGGACACATTATAGTCCTTTTAACTTTATTTATTTAAAATAAAATCAAGAGTTTGAAGAAGAAAAAAATTAAACATTTGAACACATTAATATTAAAGTTCAGGAACAAAGACAACACATTTATTTTTATGACATTATATAGAAGATAGTTCACAAAAAAGATAGATACTCAATTTTGAGGACCAAATGCAGTCTGCACAAAATTTAGTGACACAAAGTGTCAAATTGCCCCCCAGTCCCCTTAAACTGTTAAAATTCATGTTTTTATTGTCATTGTACTTAGTCGTAAAAAGTTTGGATGATAAAAAGATTTTAAAATGATTCTTCAAATTTGGAATTGTTAGGAATTCTGTTTGGAAAATTCGAGAAGACGCATGTGTGCAACCTGAAGAAGTTCAAGGTAAAAGTTAAGATCTGGAACTACAGCCATTCTGATAATGTCTATCCTCTACTTTTCAAAAAGGGTGGGGGGGGGGTCAGGGGCCCTCAATTGAACTTTCTTTTCTATTTTTGTGGATCAAACAAGGAATAGAAAAAAATTAAGGGTTCTGTTGGGAATCTTAAACCGCTGTTTTCCCTTGGAAAAGAAATATCAATTTTGCTAAATTGAATATTTACTCTTAAAGGGACTGCAGACGTTATTTCAAGTGAGTCTCCATTCATAAAAAGTTATGTTGGTATCACAACGATACCCTTTAAAGCTTTGTCTGATCAATAATGCAAGAGAAATTCATTATATACTGATTGATAAATTGAGTATTTCCAACACTCTAGAATTGAAATTCTAGAGTGTTATCAGATTTAAGGGTACCATTGTAAATCGGGCATTGTCATCTTTACATGGAGACTTGGAGAGTCATTTGAAATTAAGCTTACAGTCCCTCTTAATTAAGAATTCTAGTTATTAAAATAATAATAGGTGTTTGGAGGTCTAGATGAATCCAGTTACATAGAACTACTGGAGAGCGGGTTAAAGAACAACAGTTCTCCAGGTTATACAGTGGGACCCTTGAACCTATGGTACAGGAAGACGACACTAATGTAATCTTATGTTTGATGTTGATTTACAGCAAATAGTTTTACCAGTATTTTGATAAACATGTAAACGAAAATGGGTCTGTGTACACTGCACAACTACTGTGTTTTCAATATTTATTGCTCTCTTCAAAATCATAAGTTGAGTCCAACAGTCGTCTTCGGATTTCACTGATCTTAGTGTACATTTAATTAATTTAGTTTGGCTATGCAGGGTTTATTGGGCTTATGAAATCTGCATCTATTAGAACTGCTTTTTATTCAATTCCAATTCATTCTCTTCTTAAAAAATCATTTTGCCCCCAACCAGAGACCGAATTTTAAGAATTTAAACCGCGTCGCTGATGTCTCGAAACACTGAAAACAATTTGAACTGCGTCTAATATTTGAGTTGTTGCTCATATTCTTTAAATTCGGCCTCTGGGTCTCTTTTTTTTAATAGCACAGTGATCAACTGTGAATAAGAAAATTTACTCGATAACATACTTCATACACTGCGTTGGCGAGGAGCGTCGACCCCTATTTCATTGAATGATGGATTGTCTGCTAATAATAATAATACTAATACTAATACTAATGCCCACTTATGGCTAGAGTTAGGCTTCTGGAAAACCAGTGCAGTGCAATATATTGGCTTCTTCCTTGGATTTACAAAATACGCATTTAATGCAATCCACGGATCCGGATCCAAGGGCCTTAAAAAATATCAAACAAATCATGCTGAAAAACGGTCTAATCTCTGAAATAGTAAAGAAAAATATGTTAATCTTGAAGTAATGGATCCGAATCCGCATCTAAAGGAAATTGATCTTATGTACTGCTTTAAAAGCTTATTGCTTTAATATTTGTTTTTTCTTTAGATAGTTTTAACTTGAAGTGTGAACTGAACCAACATTATTTTCCTTGTTCATTTATCAAGATTCAGCCTATTCAGGTCAGTTTGAAAATCCACTATGGCATTTAAAGGGACCGTAGACGCAGTTTCAAGCGATCCCCTCCATTTATAAACTGGCGTGTTTGTTTCAAAACGATACCCTTTAAAGCTTCGACTGATCAAGAATCCAACCATGATCAGTCAAATGTTAGATCAAAGGTAATTCGGACACGTCAATCCACAACTGGAGGGTCACTTGAAATTAAGCCTACAGTCCCTTTACGCTTTAAAAATAAGCATATTTCCTGAGCTGGCCTCATACTATGTTGGTCTAAATTCAGATCCTCTTCCGGATATTCCTGATACAAACTAAACTCTTTCCACCTTTCCTTAGTACTACTATCATCATAGTTCCTCTCCCTAGTTCTACTTTCATCATAGTTTCTCTCCTTAGTTCTACTTTCATCATAGTTCCTCTCCTTAGTTCTACTTTCATCATAGTTCCTCTCCTTAGTTCTACTATCATCATAGTTCCTCTCTTTAGTTCTACTATCATCATAGTTCCTCTCCTTAGTTCTACTTTCATCACAGTTCCTCTCCTTAGTTTTTCTTTCATCATAGTTCCTCTCCTTAGTTCTACTTCCATCATAGTTCCTCTCCTTAGTTCTACCTTCATCATAGTTCCTCTCCTTAGTTCTACTTTCATCACAGTTCCTCTCCTTAGTTCTACTATCATCATAGTTCCTCTCCTTAGTTCTACTTTCATCATAGTTCCTCTCCTGAGTTCTACTTTCATTATAGTTCCTCTCCTTAGTTCTACTTTCATCACAGTTCCTCTCCTTAGTTCTACTTTCATCATAGTTCCTCTCCTTAGTTCGACTTTCATCACAGTTCCTCTCCTTAGTTCTACTATCATTGTTTTGTTCAGTCCTGGGGCTCCAGTTTCAACTTCACTGTATGGTATGTTGAGCTAATAGGAGATCAAAATCCTACGTTAGGTAGGAAAATTTTAATTAATGTTTTTTATATATTAGTCATTTATGAATCTGAATAAGGGGTAAGGTGAAAAATGTTGATGAAAAAATAGTCCGCTTGAAGTTCATCTATATAATAAAGCACTTAGCTCATATAAAGGATGTACATAAAAAAGGTTCTACTTATTTTTTGAATTCTAGAGCTCCCAATATTGGCAATAAAATCTTGTGAATTCATATTTACCTAAAATTGGTTATAATGATACTAGTCCATGCAAAAAAATCTGATTTGGAAATGATTTAGTAGTTGTTTTTGGACATCTGCGACCCTGTTGAAAATTACAGCGGCCAGCTAGCTGTACAGTAGACACATCGACTCTATAAACCTTCTAAACTTAACAAAGGTTCTTATTTGTGTTCATCTACTCCTTTTCTTTAATTATGTTTCTCTTCAGGGTTGACAGGGCAGGGATTATATTTTATCTTTATCTAGTTTACTTTTTTTTATGACATCAGCAGATCAGCTATTAAAGTTGCTTCATTTTGAGGTTTCAGTCACTAAAGAAAGCTGTTCAGCTTATTACCATATTTTCGCTGTGAGCATTAAAAGCTTTAAAGTTTTATTTATGATAAGGAATGTTGCCATCGCTTCCTTTAAATATCTTAATTACTTAATTTGGACACCTGAACATGAGAGGAATCTTTCTTGATTTGTTAAGACTTTTCCTTGGATTGGGACTGGGAATATCTGAAATAAGTTTACTTCCACTCCCTTCCAAATACTTAGACAAATAGCGCCATGACTTCATATTTATTCTTTTATGCGAATATATACTTATTAAAGATTATGGTTTTACAACCTGGCAATCTGTATTCGGCTTGAAAAAGTTTTTGATACTTTTAGCATGTTGGAAAATTAAAACTTCTGAGCAAAGTCAGTTCTTGGACTTATTAAGCCACTTTTTAATATAGGATCTATCTTTGGTCAATGCAAACCTCTTCCTTATGTGTATGTCTATGATTTGGAAAATGTTCAGCTTAATATTCTTAGATTTACTTTACATAGTTCAGAGAAGAAATGGTAGGTGGGAAACTTTTTAATGTACAGTGTACACCCTTTATATTTGTTCGTATATATGTCAGCTATAGCTAACCAAACGGCTGGACCGAATGAGCTGACATTTTTTGAGGGAGCCCTTAAATACCCCAGAGGTAAAAGTCATTTTTTTATTTAATGCGAAACGCTGGGCACTTCAGCCAGTATGTAATAGTAATACGTATTTAATTGTAAGTTTCCATTTAAGAGATTTAATGTTTATATTGTTGCATGGAAACAAAGAGATGCGGTCTATTTGTTTACTTGTAAACTTGTAATTAAAAAATCTTGTTAGAAATCAAAACTTGAAAGGAAAAGTCGTCTCTTCATTGTATTGATATAAGCGCCGACCACTGTATGTATGCTGATTGTATTGGTGGATTTTCTTGAATAAAATTGACAAATAAGTCGTAAGCTGACCCCTCTGTTTAGTTCAAGAGAGTATAGACTGGCAGCAGAAGAATAAGGAGAGAGAGGCAATCAGACTCTGTCTTAAACATTTTAGAGAACGTAACTATTCCGAGGTTAGTTAGGAGTTTAACCCATTTTCCTTATATTAGATACTAATTAAATGGATGTAGTAAAAGAATTTACCAAAGCTGTGACAGTTTGAAGTTTGCCATTTTTGCTGGGATGAAAATTGAAAATCAATATAATGGAAACATTAAAAGACAAATTTATCTTTGCACGTACAAGACGTACAATCACATATTTTAAAAGTTACAAACTGTAACGGCTTAAAGGAAGTAGGACGACCCCCCCTCCCCCCTGGAAAAAGTTAGTCACAACAAGAAAAAGGTGGTTCTTTCTTAGCCCCTTTCAATTTATTTTTTAAGAAAAGATTAAAAATAATTTGCCAGGGGGCATACACAAGTCGTCACAATCAAATCATATCAAAATTTGCATGAATATACTTTTCTTCATCCGTGAACTTGAAATGCGGAATTATATTGCAGGCAAATAACGAAACTAAAGTCAACACCTTTTTTAAAAATATTAACAATGAGGTCTTACTCATTGTTAGTAAATAAGATATGCAGAATGTAGATTGTCATTTTTTTTAAATATTAACGATGATTTTTTTCTTATTGTTAGTACATTAGATATGCAGAATGTAGATTGTCAATTTTTTTTAAATATTAACGATGATTATTTCCTCATTGTTAGTAAATTAGATATGCAGAATGTAGATTGTAAGGTCCTATCATTGTTTGTTCAGTCC
>NW_019396216.1:277943-282826 GCF_000591075.1 Eurytemora carolleeae
CGCTCGGCCAAGAAAGTGTCTTAACCTAACCTAACCCTAAAATGTATACTTATCTCTCTCTTTCTTGTAATTCAACGCGACAAGTTCATTGGACAACTGCTCATTTTGAAATAATAATAATGGATTTCAAAGAAATTGTTCAAGCTACAACTCTTAATTTGTAAAAACAAAATTTCGATTTTGCCGTTTTAACCTTTATTGAACACAAACAAACAAACAAAATGTCAGATGATTAGACAAATCATGTATTCAAAGAATATATTCAGAAAAGCTGAATTTTTCAGGATGGAGACTATGAGGGGGTAGAAGAACTTATAAAAGAATGTCTGAAAAACGGAATTTTCAGAGATTATATCAGGCAATTACTTTTTAACATTTAATTCTTTTTATACAAAGGTCGCAGAACACATAAAATAATTAATGATACTGACGGCAAATTATTATTACTGAGTTTTTGATTTAAGATTTAAGTCAAAGGCTTCTAAACTGACCAATTTACTGTCAATGTCCTATCTGTGTAATCTGAGGCCAAGGCATAAAAAAAAAATCTTTTTAAAAACATAATATAAGCTCAAGTGTACATAGGTACTAATTAAACCTCTATCTGAGAAATATTGTGGTTTTACAGTTTTCATCTACACAAAATAAGGTTATCTCATTCATCCTTAATCATAGAAATGTTAACTTGGTACCGTTGTGAATCGGATGTGCACCTTGAAAGTACATATCCAGTCCCTTTCAAAGATTGTTTAAGGGAGACTTTTTAATGATAGATTTTTTTAGTCGTCAACAGCCAAAACCTATCTGGAATCCTTTAATAAACCCTGATGATACAATCCTAGAGGTAAACATACCTATTCTTTTTTGAGCAAAGATTTAAAAAGCGGTTTTATATCAAATTCTCGAGACAGGGACATCAAATAGAACTAATATTGGTCGTGATCAACTCCTAAAATTTTAAGTCTTCAGTCTATTCCCCCTTTAATTTTACCTTAACAGTCCCTTTAAGCGTCTATTTACACCCAAATAAAGTTTAGGATATAGTTATCCTGCAGTGCCCCTGTCTACTGTTTAGGATATAGTTGGACCAGGAAGTGCTCCTGTAGTGCCCCTATCTGACTCTGAAAGTTTAGTATCTGATGAAGAAAGGCCTCCACCACCAAGTTTGCTGCTAACGTAAGTTTAAAGAGACTATTCATGTTTTTCTCATAGAAAATGGGTTATTTTTTAATTGTGGTTTCAGGGAAAAATTTATTTGCAGAACAATGAGAAATTTGTCAGAGAAAAAACAATTCAAGATATTTTGTGATCAATTTTTAATATTATTAACTTTTTCAGGGAACCACCTCCAAGAGGAGGTCACCAGCTGGTAATGGATAGTACTGCTCAATCTATTTATCTATTCGGAGGCTGGGATGGAAATCAAGATCTTGCGGATTTTTGGTCTTATCATGTTCCCTCTAACAGGTGATTTTAGTGGTCAGAATAGAAATCAAGATTTAGCGGATTTTATGTCTCATTATGTACTATCTAACGGTAATTTCGGAGACTCCCATTTAACCAATGGGGTCGAGTAAAATTCCATTTTAAAAGGAACTATAAGTATAATTACATATGACCCTGTATGCAACGATTGCAATGCCCGATTCACAATGGTACCCTCTACAGCTTTGTCTGATCAAGTATGGATTAGTTATCAATTTTTATGATTTTAAAAACTGATCATTTCAAATGTGGTTTCTCTACAAAAATGACTTGTAGGAAAACAAGTTAACAATCTTTTGATCAGAACAGGTTTCCAGGGTAACATTATGATTCAGGGCTTGTCATCTTTGCATGAAGGGTCACTTAAAATTACGTTTCCAGTAACTCTATTTTTTTACATTTTTTTAATTTTTAATTTTTAGTTTTTAACAATATGTATGAATTAAACCCAGTCACAGTTCTTGTTGTTCTTCATTTTCTGCACTAGGCTCTTGTTTTCCAATGTTTTTTCCTGTGCTTCAATTTTACATCATGTTCTTGGTAAATTTTAAAAGAGAAGTTTTTTGGACGTCCTGACGTCAATTCTAGAATTTTGTTGGAAACTCTGTTCTTACCACTGTTTTTTTTGTTTTTTTTGAAGACTAGGTAATAGGCATGTCTTGGTTTTATATTTTGGTTTCTGTATTGCATTTACCAGGAATCCTGACTCAGTACAGCTGATCAGACTGTTTTAATCACAAGGATGGGGTTGAAAGGGACCGCGCTGGAGTAGGTTTCTGCATTTGTATTCTAAGCTAAATCTCAAATCTAGGCCTGCAGCATGTATTTTGTTCTTTTATCCAGTAACTCTAAATTACAAGTAATTCTATAGATTTGAGAAGAAGTGTAATAAAAGTATAATTTTTAGGTGGAACTTACTTTTCCCTGATACAGAGTCTGAGGCTGGGCCTCCTCCTAGGTACCTTTTATCTTTCTTCTACAGGGGATTGGGTCCAACATTTGATAAGGAGACTTGAATTCTTGAATGTCATCTTTGAGTTTTGAAAAAAATTGCGACATTTTTTTGTCAACACAATTTTTCAAGCATGATCCTTGAAACAATAACCGTTGGATAGTTCTAGATTATCTTATCACATCTTTACTAAAGAATTTCGTTCGGATTTCCATTTATTTAATGAAGCGCTTAAATTGTCCTAAATTCCAAATTTGTTTGCTAATTTAATGTTATAATATCTTATCTTATTGTTAGATCTTGTCACAAGACGATGTGGACCCTGCCTACCTTTATGTTATATTATTCTACTTATTGTTAGATCTTGCCACAAGACGATGTGGACCCTGCCTACCTATATGTTATATTATTCTATCTTATTGTTAGATCTTGTCACAAGATGGTGCTGGACCCTGCCTACCTTTATGTCATATTATTCTATCTAATTGTTAGATCTTGTCACAAGATGGTGCTGGACCCTGCCTACCTTTATGTTATATTATTCTATCTAATTGTTAGATCTTGTCACAAGATGGTGCTGGACCCTGCCTACCTTTATGTTATATTATTCTATCTAGTTGTTAGATCTTGCCACAAGATGGTGCTGGACCCTGCCTACCTTTATGTTATATTATTCTATCTAATTGTTAGATCTTGTCACAAGATGGTGCTGGACCCCGCCTACCTTTATGTTATATTATTCTATCTTATTGTTAGATCTTGCCACAAGATGGTGCTGGACCCCGCCTACCGTCAAATATTTGTTCTTGGCAGATATATTGAGAGAACTATGAGGTAAAAATAGTAAAAAATTAAATGCTGCGCCTCTGGACACTGGACTGGATTTTACTAGTAATGATCGCATGATTTTAGGGTGAGTCTGTCGGCGATTAAATCTGATTTCTACCTGTTTGATTTGGTTTCCGGTCGATGGACGCAGATTACAGATGACACCGCAGCAATGGGCGGACCTAACCTTATATTCGATCATCAGGTTAGTACTCATATTGTACAGAGAGACCCACAAAATTGTGGAATTGAAAGGCGACATTTAAGCAATCTTGTTTATGGCATTGTTATAAAGCAAATAGTTTTACCAGTAGCTTCAAAATCAGCTTAGTAAATGAAATTTATTTACATGCATGGATTAACTTTTATTTTTGTATCCAATGAACGCCAAAACGACTGAACCGACCAGGTCCAATTTGATAACAAGATTTGACATCCATCTAATTAAAACAGTAAAATTCGCGTAATTCACAGTTTAAAATCCACGACTTTAAATTGCAAAAATATAAGATACTAGCTGAAGAGCCCGGCGTTGTTTGTGGGGAAAAAAACTATTTAAAAAAAAAGATTTTTAAAGAAAAACAACCATTTTTTTTAGCCTATAACACCCCCCGCCACCCATGAGTGTCCACAAAAAATCTCAGTCCATTCGGTCCAGCTGTTTGGTCGGCTATAGGCAACATATATATGAATGTCTTGTTTTATTTTATAGATAAAGTTTATTTGCTTAACGTACATTGTAAGTAACAAAAATAATCATCTTCAACTTGTTCCAGATGTGCCTAGATAATGAGCACCGAAACATCTACGTTTTCGGCGGCCAATCCCTCCATTACAATAATACAGGGGAGGACAGATCAGGTGTCACATTTAAGAATTTAAAATAGATAATTTAAATTGAGTTTTTTTAGTTTTTATATTTTTATCATTATCGTTTAACACTTCAATATAGATTAAATATTTCTTTTTCTTCGGTCTTTTTTATCTTTTCTTCAATTTTTAAAAACCATTAATTTATTTTTGTTCTAGATAAAAGATTTTCTGGTCTATATGTTTATCATATAAACACAAACACCTGGAAACTACTCTGGGAAGATGGCCAGATACCCGCCAAAGGTCAGGTTTAAAAAAATATTAAATATGTTTTTATTTTCTGCCTTTATTTAAGCAAAAGTAAGTTCGGGAACGTCGATCTTCTATCTGGAAAACTTCTGAAACCACAATTGGAAATTTTCAATTTTTAGATCGAAACAATTAGATATCATAATCAAGTTTTGCTAAGTATTGTTTCCATGGTTTCAACGGAAGGTCGACAATAAGGTTAATTTAAAGCATGTGCTAATATTTGTACATTGTAGGTCCCCCAATTATCTCAAGAACTGGACACTCCATGCTCTTTAATTCAGGAAAATTCAGTTCTTCAACTTCATATTTAAGGGAGTGTTCGTAAAATTTAATTGGGTATAGGCAAAGCCAGAATGAATTCAAAAATCGACAATTATTTTTCCTATAATTTCTGAATTCATCGTCGAAAAATGCCACCAATTATTTTAGAAACGGAAATAATAACTTTCCACTTCCTTTCATTTCCTTTTCCATTTTTTTTGAAGGGGGGGGG
>NW_019396216.1:283097-309188 GCF_000591075.1 Eurytemora carolleeae
CCCCCCCCCCCCCCCCCCCCCCCACTAAAAATCAAAATTGTAATTTATTTACGGCAAAAAAAATATATTTTTTAAATTATTTGTTCAGCGGATCCTCTATCCCAGCAGTAGGGTATACACAGAGAGCAACTATAGATTGTAAACGAGAAGAGATTTATGTTATGACAGGGTTAAATAAGGTTGGTTAATTGTTATATTGTTATCATTATTATCATTAGAATTATCATTTTCACATTGTTGTTACTTCCGATTATTTTTTCAAGAAAATTTATCCAAAAATTCTCTTATTTTACTGTAATCAATCTGTTCCTTTTTCCATTTAAAGCCTTCTTTTGCGATCCGTTCAAACATACAGCTAGGCTTACCCACAAATAATGAGGCTTTAGAGACAACTGTACGTGATTTATACAATATGTACGTGATGTAAACTATCTGTACGTGATGTACGTAATGTATATTATCTGTACGTGATGTATACTATCTGTACGTGATGTGTACTATCTGTACGTGATGTATACTATCTGTACGTGATGTACGTGATGTATATTATCTGTACGTGATGTATGCTATCTGTACGTGATTTATACAATCTGTACGTGATGTAAACTATCTGTACGTGATGTACGTGATGTATATTATCTGTACGTGATGTATAGTATCTGTACGTGATGTATAGTATCTGTACGTGATGTGAACTATCTGTACGTGATGTATACTATCTGTTTCCTTACATTGACGACTCTCTGCAACTTTAAACTTCTTTCTTATTTGCTTAAGCATCAAATAAGCCATTTAATACCACATTCGAGGCAGAAGTTTAATTTTAACTTGGGAGCGTCATAATTGAAGAGACTTAATACAGTCTCATCCTTTGAGGGTAACCCTGCATTTAACATCTGGGGGGCGGACGAATGAAAATATAAACCTTTGTTGCTATCGATAAAAATATCATTAGTCAATGTCAGAAACATTTACATAGTTATTTTTTATTATTTCAGGATAAAGAGAAGAAGTCTGGTGAGACGGGAGTGTCGAATAGTTTCTGGGTTTACGAGATAAAACCTGCCCGTTGGTCTTGTATATATAGGTAGGGATTAAACCTGCCCGTTGGTCTTGTATATATAGGTAGGGATTAAACCTGCCCGTTGGTCTTGTATATATAGGTAGGGATTAAACCTGCCCGTTGGTCTTGTATATATAGGTAGGGATTAAACCTGCCCGTTGGTCTTGTATATATAGGTANACCCTATATGTTTTATTGCAGATTACCTAAACAAGATAAGAATTTAATATTCACCTGAAACTAATGAACGATACGAAGATTTAAATATGTTTTTAGTCAATTATGGTCTTTTATAGTTGTGCTAACTTGCTAAGTTATTTTGCAAAGAAAGCAAGTATCAACAATGTAAGGAAAAACTTAATGAGTTCCGTAGAGTCGTCTCTGAAATTTCATCCTTTGTGGGTAACCCAGTATAGTCTTATTATTATATTATTAACGATCCACCTACAGACAAAGTATCATGACCTGTAGGTATATGATGTGATTGGCATAACTTTAACCCCCTCAATGGTCAATCAAATTTAGTAAAAGAAAAAACACTAAGATTTTTTCGAAGTAAAAAGGATTATTTAAAATTCGGTGATGGTGATGGACCAAACCTCTGTAGAGTAAAAAAGTTGATGTTAGTTCCACATTTATTGAACAAATATTTCGGTCTGGGTTGACCCTCGCCAGTTCTTAAGACTGTTAAACTTTAAGAAATATGTATTAGACGATGCTAAAGGCTACTTATTCTGTATAAATTATTCTCAAGGAAAAAAGGCTTCATTTTATTTAGATTTGATCTCTACTGGTGAAAATAACCTATCAATTTTTATTTGTTAAGATTGGGGGATTTTTGGTCCCTGGGCCTTCTCAGACCCGCCCAGCGAGATTTAGAGAGATGTTGTAAACTTAGTATTAGAACTTCAAGATTCAAGGAACTATGCAGGTATAGGTTTAATAATTAAACCTAAGCTAGGAACTATGCAGGTATAGGTTTAATAATTAAACCTTAGCTAGGAACTGTGCAGGTATAGGTTTGATAATTAAACCTTATCTAGGAACTATGCAGGTATAGGTTTAATAATTAAACCTAAGCTAGGAACTATGCAGGTATAGGTTTAATAATTAAACCTTAGCTAGGAACTGTGCAGGTATAGGTTTGATAATTAAACCTTATCTAGGAATTATGCAGGTAAAGGTTTAATAATTAAACCTTGGTTAGGAACTATGTGAGTATAGGTTTAATAATTAAACCTTGGCTAGTAACTACGCAGGTATGGTTTAATAATTAAACCTTAGCTAGGAACTATGCATGTATAGGTTTAATAATTAAACCTTATATAGGAACTATGCAGGTATAGGTTTAATAATTAAACCTTAGCTAGGAACTATGCAGGTATAGGTTTAATAATTAAACCTTAGCTAGGAACTATGCAGGTATAGGTTTAATAATTAAACCTTATCTAGTAGCTATGCAGGTATAGGTTTAATAATTAAACCTTATCTAGTAGCTATGCAGGTATAGGTTTAATAATTAAACTTATCTAGGAACTATGCAGGTATAGGTTTATTAATTAAACCTTATCTGGTAACTATGCAGGTATAGGTTTATTAATTAAACCTTATCTAGTAACTATGCAGGTATAGATTTAATAATTAAAACTATTGAATAAAGATTAAATTAATCTTCAGATTAACAAAAGACGAGATTAAGGATGGATATCGATATTTTCATTACAAGAGTTGCAAGCGCAGTATCCACAAACTATAATATGTTCTAGATCTCCTCATGAAGCTCTCCGCTACCTTCAGGAAACCCTGTCTGGTTGTGTAGATCACGGAAACCCTGACGAAGAGAAACAATTCCAGAAACTTCCAGCTAGTATATTCAACCAGGTCACCAACTGACTGACTGACTGACTGACTTACTTACTGACTGACTGGCTGACTGACTGACTGAATGAATGAATGACTGACTGAAGTGGTTTTCTTCCTCAATATATTATATTTAGAATGAAATGATAAACGAGCATGAGATAAGATCAACACTGTTTAAATCTTTAGTCACCCTTTTCCCACCTGAAATGACCCAACCAACAGGTACCTCCCTAATGCTTTAGCTTCAGTAATGTATATTGTATATTCCGATCTTCTGATCTTTCCTACTTTAACTTTACATTAAAACCTAATGCTTTAGCTTCAGAAATATATTAAAACCTAATGCTTTGGCTTCAGAAATATATATTGTAAGCATTTTTTCGTTCTACAGTGGTCTATCATTAATGCTCATGTTTAAAACAATTCTCGTTAACATTCCAAAACGAGATTCCATTGGCTACTTAATGGTGTATCGCCTTATTATTCTTCTTTTTTCTCGTTAACATTCCAAAATGAGATTCCTTTGGTTACTTAATGGTGTATCGCCTTATTGTTCTTCTTTTTTCTTTATTCTTGTACGTTATTCGCATCTTGTTTTTTATATTTTTTCGGATCACCTTTTTAGATTCTGCCTTTTGTTGCAATCGGCCTTTATTTGAACTGAAACGTGAAAATGTATCCCTACGAGCCCTCATTAAATGTTGTCAGCGCATTTTACTGTAACTACTGAATTTACTTTACTTTCAAATTAAACATGAAAATTGTGTCATTTACCAAATCTCTAAGATTTCCACATAAATAAACGATGCTCTATGTAAAATATTAAAATCAAAATGTACGTGTCTTTCTTTTATATATATATATATATATCAAGTTTACTTTGTTGTTTTTGTACTTTTGATCAATAAAAAGATTTGAATAATAATAAAACTTTTCTCCTGTAGTTATCAAAGAGATCAAAGACTACCTTTAAGTTGTCTCCCACCTGTCATGTTTAGTGGGACACCCTGTATATTTGGTTTAGTGGGACACCCTGGATATTTGTTTTAGTGGGACACCCTGTATATTTGGTTTGTTTCAGGAAACCTGGTTGACCTCATTCCCCTGGATTCTTCGGTCCAAGGAGAAATATCTAATCCCCAACCATTTATCTAAACTGGGTCTGCTACACTGTCCCTGAACGAGATTGTTCTTGTAATTCCAAGTGACTTCCAATTTAAAGTGAGGGGACAAATCTAATTTTCTTATAGATAAACATGTTTATTTTATTTAGTCATGATCAGAATTGCTTTTAAGGTTACCGTTGGAATCAGACATGCTAGTCAATAAATTGAGGTTCACTTGAAATTACGTCAGCACTGCACTACAATCCTATTAAGACCGGTCCGCTACACTTACCCATGAAAACTATGTTAATACATAGTAGTAAACCCTATGCACTAAAAATCCTTAGGCCGAAATTAAAGAATTTGAGCCGCGGCTTAAATTTGAAACCGTTTTTGGGGGGATTTTAGACGCGGCTCAAATTCATTAAATTCGGACTCTAGTTATGTTGTTTATAAAAACATTTTTAAACATTATTTTTCTCAAACTGTAGATTATTATTATTATTATTACTAATATTTTTATCATTATTACTTAAAGACAGCCTTACATTCACAAAAGACCCAGATATGAGTTGTTTCAATAATTTCAAGTGAATTAATTCGCAAGTCCCTTTTAGTGCCCGCTATAAAACGAAACTAACATTTTTTTCCATTAAAAAATTTAATTGCGGGAGTGTTTTCCCCCCCCCCCCCCCTGTGTTTTATTCTGAATTACTTAAAAATGGTTTACATTAGAACTATAATATAAAACTTCTTCACTTTTTTCAACATCACAGTTCTGAACAAATTTTAATTAAAAAAATATTTTGGTACATAGGGTAGGATGGAGATTGGTAAAACGACGGGTCGGTGTTTAAAAAATCAGAAATGATTAATAACTTTTTTATTAATCAATTGAAAATGCTTTAAAAAATGGATCTATTATTTGTCAAAAGTGAAAATAATTATTTTTGGAAATTTGTTTCACATACTTTTTGAACTTTTTAAAAATTCTCCCTTTCACCCTAACCATTAAAATTAGACATCTAATTTTTTTTAATGAGCAGGCCTTGAAAATTTGGACTAGGGAAATGTATCACACTCCCCTATCTCAACTCTAAGGTCAAAATCATAGGGGTGGGGGTTGAAAACACCCCACCCCCATCTTTATTAGACAAAAATAGCCCAATCGGTATAGGGTTAAAGGATAAAATAGAGGGCATGTAATTCTTTTAATGTTGGGTCACTTGAAATTATATCGAGAGTCGGTCTTTTGTAAGATGTTGGGGAAGACGACCCACACTCGTTATACCTCCGAACCACAAATAAAGTCATAAAATGGTGTTTGCAGCATGCGCTTACCCGTATGGACTCCGACCCACACCCATTTTGTGACATCATTTGTGGGTCGAGGTAAAACGGGTGTGGGTCGCCTTCCCCCCATCGTAGAAGAAAAACCCGCTTTGAAAACTAAAACTTAACTGAAAGAAAACTTTTTTCTTGTGCACGAATTCCTTATTGATCAATGATGTTATGTTTATTAATAATTATGGTTATAATTGTTGAAATATAAATATTATTTGAATAAATATTTTCAGCAACTGCAATTATTGCAACTTGTCAAGTAGAGTGCGATTTAAAAGTTTATGCAAGATATTTTTTAATTAATTTGTTAAGGTTTTTTTCTTTTTTTTCATTTTTTTAAATTTTGAATTCTTATCATTATAAAGGAAAGCGCAGGACAGGGAGATCTTGCATAAGACAAATATATATGCGGACAGGGACATACAAAGGACAAAATTATCCGTAGAACAGGGACATTCATAAAACAGATAAATACGTAGAACAGAGACATGCGTCATACATAGGACAGATATATATGTAGGACAGGGACTTGTATCATAGGACACGTAGGACAGGGACTTGTAACATAGGACAGATATATGTAGACGTTGGACAGGGACTTGTAATAATAGGACAGATTGAAGGTTTGACAGCGATTATTATAATTATTATACACGACATACGTTGGACAGGGACTTGTAATATATGACACGTAGGACAGGGACTTGTAACAATAGGTCAGATTGAAGGTTTGACAGCGATTATTATTATTATTATACACGACATACGTGGGACAGGGACTTGTAATATAGGAAAGATAAACACGTAGGACAGAGACTTTTAACATAGGAAAGATATACACGACATACGTATGACAGGAACTTGTAATATAGGACAGATATTCACGTAGGACAGGGACGTGTAACATAGGGCAGATACATACGTTGGACAGGGACTTAAAAAAACATAGGACAGATATACACGTAGTACAGGGACTAGTAACATAGGACAGATATATACGTAGGACAGGGACTAGTAATTTAGGACAGATATATGCGTTGGACAGGGACTTGTAACATAGGGCAGATATATACGTTGGACAGGGACTAGTAACATAGGACAGATTTATACGCAGGGCAGGGATATACATAGGACCAAGGTACCAATGAAAGGAAAGTTAATTGCGGTCGCGTATACTCTGCGTACATATTGAAACCACTTCTCTTTGGGCGGAATTTGTAAACAAGAATAGATGCATCAGTGTTCGAGGAGGTTAAAAGCATTTAATTTTGATAATTTTGAAAATTCAAATAATAGTTTCTTATATATGACCAGAATATTTCATAGATCATTTTTTTAAAATTGATTTCATGTCAGGCTGTGACATCCGTCTTGTGTTTACTTTTCCGCCCAAAGACAATACACTGCCGTACAAAAAATGCGTACACCTCTGAAATAACTTTCTTTGCATTAACACCTTGCAAAGGACAAATATAATACGTAATACAAGAACACTTTTTTTATTATTTTTATTTTAAATAATAGATTCTTGCAAATAAAAAGAACCCATGTGATGTAAATGAAACAAAATTGAATAGAATAAATAGAAGATAATAGTTCAGAGAAGAGACTAAAGAGAAAACTGTTACAATCGTACCGTTTTAAATCGGACAAACCCCTCTTAAAATGGAGGGCAACGTAAAATTAAAACTACACTCCCTTTAATTGTGAATGGTCATTTTTATTATTTGCGAGAAAAATTTAATTTAAGACGGCAATTTCTTTAGTTGATTAACATTACGCAGTATTAACAGTATTTAAATAAATGGAACACAATTGAATAGAATATACAAGTTGTAAATGAATAATTTTGAAAAGTTAGATTGCAAACCTGGCTCAGCTATCAGTTTAATAGTTCATACTCAAATATAAATTTAAACAGATTTAATTCAATAGATTTGAATAAATGAACTGAATTAATTAAATCAGAATATGAGGATTTAGATATCTATATTTATTGTGTGGAGTGTATTGTTTGTCTTCTCAATCGTGAACGACCCTACATGTTTTCTGACACACAGGGTGTCCCAAAAACTATGAAATAAAGACAACCCTAAGAATTTACAAATGTCCGTCTTCTGAGCGTTCAAAAAAGAGGTCTTTCCTTTTTTTTGATCTTTTCCGCTGCAGTAATATTGTTGACTGGAAAATTACTGTTCTTGTTTTTACTTTTATCCCACTTTTTTGGGACACCCTGTAAATAGAATTTATTTAAAGCAATTCCGAAATTTAGGCCGGAAATGTTGTAGATCCGTTCCTCCAGAGTCTGATTGTGTGCTATAGCATCCATTGGAACGAAAGCCCGTATTTCTTCCGTTCTCTAATTATTCAGTATAATTCGTCTGTAGATGCACTTAACACTTCTACTCACAACCATTAATATTATTCCATAGAATCAAGCCTCTCACACAATTCCCAAATTATATTTGTTTGGGAGAGGTGGGGGGAGGTCTTTTAAAACAGCTGCTCCCTTACTCCTAAGCTGCATTTTATTTTTTTAAAAATGTGAAGATAATCTTGGTGCACACTTTTTTACAACCTTAATAACTTGTAAATATCTGTGACCATCAATTAGTTTATCAACTAAAGGTAATTGGAATAGGATATCACCGAATTCAATTCCTTCAAATTGTTCTAATTGATGTTTTTTGGGTCATCATTGAAATCTTTTTCAAGCTCGAATGACCATTTTGCAATCGATTATCGCCAAATTGGAGACCTTTTACGACTTTAAGCTTGTTAACTGCATTGAAACAATTTTAAAAAACTTAAAATATCCTAATTTTTAGTTTAACTAACCTTACCTTCTTTTTAATTCATTTAAACTAATCCTATCGTACAACTCTCAAAGGTGTTTTAAAGTGAATTTCTTCCAATCTATAAAATGTGTTATAATGATTATTTTGTTCAGATGAGCAAGTCCTTTGAGAGATTGCATTTAGATATCATAACTAATGTCTGAAAAGTCCTATTTTGTCAAAACAAGTAATTTTAGTTTTCACTTAAAAATAATATCTACCCTGTCTCAATAAATATGAGGATTAAAAGACGACTTAAAAGTCGTCTTTTATTTCTGATGTTAAATGCATAACAAAGAAAGTAAAAAACGAGTCTGTACGTCTGACGAGCTTTTTAATAAAGTGGTGTGTATATCTACCTTTATTGAATCTTAAAAATTGACGAAGATATTAGATATTAAGACAATTTTGATTTATTAAATAAATTGAAATTTCTACAAATTTTGCAATATCTCCGTCAATTTTGAAGATATAAAAATGGTAGACCACAATATGAAAATCTCAAGACCAGGCGTTTACGATATTAGATGTTTAGGCTGGAATACTACAATAATTGTGTTCATGAAAGAATGCTGCATGGATCGAAGACAATATCAAAGTCGTCACTGAATTCACATTTTTATTAACACAAAGTAGTAATTTCTGTTAGTTTGTTTGTATGTCCGATTATATATCTCGTAAACTCTTGGACGATTTGCCTCAAATTTTGATTGGGGAACTCGGTAGACCCTCGGTAATGTTCTTAGCGTGTTTAAACTGAGTATATTAACTATTATCATAAATATTTATATATTCTCAGAAGAAATGCACAAACTCTAATTTAAAAATATTTCCATCATTTCAAAATCCAGATGATTTAAAGAAACTTCTTCAGCATCATGAATTCTAAAGTGAAATTTCGTTTTGTGATTCTTCAAACGTTGGGCACAGATGAACTCTTTTTCACATAAATCACATGGATACGGTTTCCTTTAAACAAGCATAATCATGATATTGAAGAGAAATGTATTTGGGTTTTTTCAAGAAAATTAGGATTAGGGAAACTGTCATTTAAAGTTTTTTCAAGAGAATTAGGATAAGGAAAATTGCTATTTAAAGAACGGAAAGAACCATTAAAAACAATGTGAATAAAAAAACTTCTTTTTTTATTAAAGTCCAAAAAACTTGTATAAGATGGTGGAAGGGTTGAACAAAGTTGCAAAAACGGACAACAACTAAAATTCCGAAAGTTAACCAAAAATTGTGTACTTTTATAAAAAAAAACACATAATTGATTGCTTGTCTTGCGTTTTTAACTGTTTATAATCGTTTTTTTACTTAAAGCAGTGGTTAAAAATTGAAAAATCATTCAACGATTAAATCTGTAACACCCCCCCCCATCCTAAAAACTGCCTATATTACTGAAATATCATGTTGATTATGGTAGTGTCCCTGCTAGTGTGCTGGTATCTGTGTCTTGTCAAGGAACTCTTGTGTCTGAATTCATGATCACAGATATCACACTTATGTCTTTTATTCTCATGCACCTTAATCATTCAGACATTTATTCAGTTATCTCTTTCAGTCCTTTCTAGCTAGCTGTTTCTTTCGATCCCAATTAGACCGATTAAACATATTATTGTTTATTGTTTCTCCCAGTGAATTGTGAATTTATGCTTATGATGTTTAAGGTACTGTTGTGCATCGGTCATGCCATTATTTTAAAAGATAGAGAGAGAGAGAGAGAGAGAGCGCTAAATACAACAACATTGGTCGGAGTGGGACACGTTGCAAATGTACTGCAAATTTAGACCCTGTCAATGTACTGCAAATGTACTGCAAATGTAGATTCTGTAAATGTACTGCAAATGTAGATTCTGTAAATGTACTGCAAATGTAGACCCTGTAAATGTACCGTAAATATACTAAAATGTACTTTAAATGTACTAAAAATGTACTGTAAAAGTACTGCAAATGTACTGTAAATGTACTGTAAATGTACTGCAAATGCAAACTAAAATACCTTCATATGAACTAGAATGTCCGTAGTTTCAATCAGACACACCGGGCACTCCCACTCTCTTAAATAAATGAAAATAGTTTATACAAATTTGAAACATTACAAATCTAGCGACGGATAAAAAAAATAAACATTCGTGGAAATCTAGGCCGAGTCCTCCTCAAAAATAACCGACAAAGGACGGAAATGAATTTCCAATCAATTACACTTGTCAAGTGTGAAGAGTGTGAAACAACATAGCGAGGACTAGGTCAATGATTTCGTCACCGCCTAACTTCAACACTTAACAGTCACCTGATTGTGTTGTATGGAATTGTCGACTAATGGATGTAAAATATTGTATCGGCATGGATAAAGCATTCCTGAAGCTTCATAACTTTAAGAGTGAAGTGTAAAGATCCTCAATAGGTCTAACTATCTATCTATATTTCTTTCTATCTGTATTTTCCTTATAATGCTGTTCCCTGACACCTATATGGATATGTAGCTGCTTGAAGACACTGCTACCTGAATCCTGTGGATCTGGAGCTGTCTGAAAATACTTCTACCTGAATCCATGTATGGGTCTGGAAGTTGGAACTGCTTGAAATTACTTTCAACCTGACTCCTGTATGGATCAGAAGCTGCTTGAAAATGCTGCTACCTGACTCCTGTATGGATCAGGAGCTGCTTGAAAATGCTGCTATCTGAATCCTGTATGGATGAAAAGCTACTTGAAAATGCTGCTACCTGACTCCTGCATGGATCAGGAGTTGTTTGAAAATGCTGCTACCTGACTCCTGTATGAAGCTTCCTGTCATGTTTTAAACATTTTTGCAGAGAAACAAACTGCTGACCACAATCACAGCAAACGTACTTCCTGTAAAAAATAATGAATGGTAACTATAAAATCAAATCAAATCAAATCAAATATTTATTGCACGAAGATTAGAATTTATACAATATAAATATCACATAGAAAAGTATAATCCTCGTGAGGGAAAATTAATCTGGGGGGGGCCAGGTTTTCATAATTTTCCCCATAGCTTAGTGACAGGGGGGGGGAACCTGGACGAAAGGACGAGTGGGTGGGGTGGCAGAAAATATAAATAAACATGATAATAGACAATATATTGCTCAGCTCTATCAAACCAATACAGTAACAAACATTACAAATATTTAATTCAGAATAATTAAAATGATTGAAAATAGGCAATTAGCAATAAGAAGTTAAAATATTTGTATCAAATTTTAATATTAATATTTATGATAACAGATTAAGGATATCAAAATAAGAGGTACTGCTTCATTATAAAAGGTTACTAGACTATCATAGGCGGTTTCAGAGGGGGGGGCCCCCGCCTCCCCCCCCCCCCCACCCTGAGTGAAATATTAGGGGGAGTGTACAATAAAGAGGCTTGCTTCAATTTCGGACATCAGTGCTTTAAATGCCTTTATTTCAAGCGGCCCAAGAAATAATAATAGCAGAAATTAAAAAATAATTCTTCATACATTAGAATAATATTTGTGTTCTATCGTTATTAGATAAATAAATGGATTATTAAGACATATTCCTACCCTGTACTTAAAGGTAAAAGAAACTGTAATTATTTGGGTAAATAGAACTTTTTAGCAAATTTTATATAAGTTTACAGAGGGGGCAAAAAAATGTTCGCTCTTCGCGCGAATACATTATTTTACCCTGAACCCCTCTAACTTAAATTCTGAAACCGCCCTTGGTTACTATGATCTTGATTATAGAACACTAATAAGGTTTAATTTTAGTTTATAAGAATCTATCAAATTCTGTTAAAAAAATTATTGTTAAATTAACATTTTATGACATTCTATCAACATTTTATGACTTTCTTTTACCATTTATTGACATTTGATCAACATTTATGACATTCTCTTAACATTTTATGACATTCCATCAACATTGTTTGATATTCTATGAACATTTAAGAAATTTAATCAACATTGTTTTAAATTCTATCAACATGTTATGACATTCTATCAAAATCTATGAATTTCTATCAAAATTCTATGACAGTTTAACATTTTATGGGTTTCTATCAGCATTCTATCAAGATATTATGGCATTCTATTAACATTTTATAAAATTCTATCAACATATTATGACATTTAATCAACATTGCACGACATTCTCTCAGCATTGTTTGACATTCTAATAACTTTGCATGACATTCTATCAACATATTATGGCATTCGATCATTATTTTATAACATTTTATTAACCTTTATGTCAGAATATCAACATGCATGTAATGGCACTATATCAACATTTTATAACTTTTTATCAACATTTTATGACATTCCATCAACAAAAATTACATTCTATCAACAGTTCATGACATTCTACCAATATTTTTTGTTATTTCATCAAGATTTCCGTATTCTAACTGTCCTAGATCATTTTCATTGTGTCTAAAAAACCCTAGGATTTCCTGTAAACATGTTTACCTGTCTCTAGAGGTATGAAATTTAGCATGCCGGTCAAGTCGAGCAGGTTTTATTGTTTTAAAATTACAGGCTGGATACTCACAAACATGCCAGACTACATCCATCATATCTGCAGACAACAAGGATTTACAGGGGGTCCCATAAAACAATGGAATAGGAAGACGACATGGAAGCAATCTGATCTGTACTTAACCATATGAAGCAAACAGCTTGAAAATTTACTTATTGAGGTAAATGGGTCTGTGTACACAACACAATTGCTTTGTTTCATGTCGATTAGATTATATAAAATCATTGTTTGAGTATATTAACAGTCGTCTTCCGATTCCATAGTTGTAGGTGTCTATTTGTATATAAGAACTACCTCCCCCCCCCCTTAAACAATTTGGAAGAAAACATAATAAAAAATTTGACACTTAACAAAATATTCCCACTTTTTGACAATTTTTACCCAAAAATTTACATATTTTTCCCATTGTAATCGTTCATTTCTACAAATTTAGCGATAATACTCTTTCAGCAAAAGATCTTACGTTCTGCACTGAAAAAAAAAATTTTATCTCAGTTTTGCAGAAGTTATCTTTATCAGTTTAACCAACGTTATCTTTATTTCTAAATCCTTCATCACAATTATTGCTCCATTGTTGAACAGTAAACATGGCTCCTGCAGTTTTATGCTATTGGGATACAAGAGGGTTGGCCCAGCCCATTAGGTTGCTGCTTGAGTACACTAATACTGAGTTCGAGGATAAGATGATTGCCTGTGGTCCTGCACCGGACTTTGATAAGTCCGGTTGGTTTGATTCTAAATATAGTCTTGGTCTAGACTTCCCTAACCTTCCCTACTACAAGGATGAAGATGTGAGCTTAACCCAGTCCAATGTTATTTTAAAATATATTGCTCGTAAAAACAACCTGGAAGGAACATCTTTAAAGGAAAAGGCTGAAGCTGATATGTGTGCTGATCTAATTATGGATCTCAGGAATGGTTGGGTCAGACTCTGCTACAATCCGAACTTTGAATCATTGAAGGATGAGTACCTCGTGGGATTGAAGGGACAGCTCCAGGCTTTTTCCACGTTCCTGGGAACCAAGAGTTGGTTGGTGGGGGAACAGATCACTTACCCGGACTTCCACCTCTATGAGATGCTCAGTCAGCACAAGATGCTCCAACCCGATTGTCTCAAGGAGCACCCGAACCTTGAGATGTATTTTGCAAGGTTTGAGAAGCTACCCGCCATAGAGAAGTACATGAAGTCAGATAGGTTTATGAAAGCACCAATTAACAACAAAATGGCCGCATTCGGTGCCAAGTAATCAGCTGAAGGAAACAAAATGGCGGACCTATCCTAATGAAGGATCATTTACATTTATTTAATGGCTTTTAAAATATTAAACTATGATTCCTGTGATTCTAATATCTAGATTTTAAAATATTAAACTATGATTCCTGTGATTCTAATATCTAGATTTTAAAGATAACAATAACAATAGATATTTTAAACTCTGTGTACACTTAAATATTTCCTTTGTATGTATTGTTTCACTTTTTGCCCTGATTTGTCAAATAAACCATTTTTTTAATTACTTTAAAAAGAGACCTTATATATCGATTACTAAAATTATTATTTTTTCACATTACTAAAATAGAATTTTCATGTTTGCTTGATTTTTAGGCAGCAATGTTTTTGATCCATTTTCAGTTAATTTCAATCTCGTCTTTTTAATTCTCTTTTTTTAAACTGTATTTTAAACTCCAGAAGGGTTTGAATTACTTTAAAATATTTAAATATTTGGGTTGTCCCTCCCCAAACACTGCTGAAAATGTACCATTAAGATTTAACTCAAAACACCTCAACTCTTTTTGTCTTTAGAATCTTTTAATAAATACAATATTACCAATTATTTTTATTGTACACTAAGTTAAAATATAAATGTTTAGAAAATATGTGAAATCGGAGAAAAAAAGTTTTAAAGAAATTCCACAAATCAAATGATTTTGTAAGTCCAAACTCTGATTTTATAATCCCTATATCTTTGCAATTAGATCAAATAGTTTGAGTTTGAAATATCAAAGGTTTACACCAAAGGAATTAAGTCTTTGCCACAAACACAGGTTTTCTAATTGCTATTATCTTAGCAAACCAATGTCGTACACCTTAGATATTTTAAACACTATGAAATTTCTCTAAGATTTAATAATTTAAGTTTGAAATATCAAAGGTTTACACCATTAGGCTGCAAAGACATATAGGGATTAGAAAATTTGAGTTTGTAGCAAAGACTTCATACCTTTGAGGTCGTAGCAAGAGCTCATTTCCTTTAAATGAATGTTCAATCATAATCAAAGCTTAAACAAGGTTTGATGAAGGTTTACATGAACCCGATCGTTGCATAATTCGACCTGAACAAGGATTGACATGTCTAGTGTTTACTTGAACCAGCCCGTCTAGTGTATACCCAGCATGTTGTTGACATGTCTAGTGTTTACTTGAACCAGCCCGTCTAGTTGACATGTCTAGTGTTTACTTGAACCAGCCCGTCTAGTGTATACCCAGCATGTTGTTGACATGTCTAGTGTTTACTTGAACCAGCCCGTCTAGTGTGTACCCAGCATGTTGTTGAACCTGTCTAGTGTTTACTTGAACCAGCCCGTCTAGTGTGTACCCAGCATGTTGTTGACATGTCTAGTGTTTACTTGAACCAGCCCGTCTAGTGTATACCCAGCATGTTGTTGACATGTCTAGTGTTTACTTGAACCAGCCCGTCTAGTGTATACCCAGCATGTTGTTGACCCTGTGTGTTTTATGCTAAAAAAATTATGTGGATTCAACGAATAAAACAATTTCATGAATAATTGATTTTTTCGAGAAAAATGAATAAATTTATAGCAGGATTTAGTGAGTTAAACTTATTTATTAAAATTAAAAAATTTTAAAATAATCTTTGTTCATCTTTAGACTAAAAAAAACATTTAATATATAGAATTTCTTCAAGGTAAAATATTATCAATATCCCCAGGGCCCGAATTTTATGAAGCGTAGAGGTCTCTGAACTACTAGACTCTCAGTTTAAATCCTCATGAATCTTTAACTTTGAATCAGTGATCCAAGATTTGAACCAGCGGTAAGTAGTTTAGCGACCTTACTCAAATTCAAGTTCGGTCCCTGCATGTGATATTAAACTATAACTGCAAGTTATAGATAAGCTTCTAAAGAAAAAGTTTATTTGTTTTAATGGAAAGTACATTTTTAGCATTGCGTCCTAAGACAACAAGCATACAACAAAAGTTAAATGCCTGTTGTTCTTACTACGACCAGCTGTAGTGTGTTCTCACTACGACCAGCTGTAAGTGTGTTCTCACTACGACCAGCTGTGAGTGTGTTCTCACTACGACCAGCTGTAAGTATGTTCTCACTACGACCAGCTGCAAGTGTGTTCTCACTACGACCAGCTGCAAGTGTGTCCGATGTCTGTTAAAGACTGAATTGACCGAATCTTAGTTTGAGCAGATTCTACAGATACAACAATATATAAACCATAGACCCGGGGGAATTTAAGGAGGAGGGGGAATGGGATGCCACGGTATTGTTAAAGGATATACTCATGCCCGCGATAAATCTATTTAACCGGAGTAAATCCAGGGAAATCCCCGAGAACTGGGGGAAAATCCGGTAAATATATCGGATATTCCCGACACATGGTTTCCAGGCGGGGATTAAACAGATTGGCGGCAAAACAGGCCTCCCGGCGGCATCAGTCAAGATTATCAAAGATAAAGAAGTTCTGATTCTAATCCCTTCATCTTCTATCCTTAGATATTTTTCAACTATGAATTCTGTCAGATCAAATGACAAAGGTCGACACCATCAGGTTACAAAGAGTTAAGGGAATTGTAAAGATAACTCAACTTCTGTTTTAAAATTGAAATAAATTATATTTTGAATCTTAGTAAAATGTATAGTTTAATCTTATGAAAGAAAAAAGTGAATGTTTTAATGTTGGCAAAGCTTAAGTTAATCATTTTAAAAATTATCTTGAAAGAATTTATTCTGCGCTTTTACAATTTATTTGTTGTTAAAAAGAATTAATTAATTAATTATAAATAAATTCTGTGTTTTCGAAATTAATGATTTTTTGCACGTACATAGTACTCTAACAAGCGTTATCTTTATTTCTAAACATTGCATATTGCATCAACAAAAATAATATTTTTGAAGTTGGATGTTTGCAAATATTTTATTGAAGGTAATTATTATGAAACTATACTCTTGGGTGACCGCCAAAAAAGTCCTTGGAAAAAAAGTTTCCTGAAAAAAAGTCCTAAAATTTCACACTAAAAAGTTTTTATTTCCAGGTTTTTTTTAAGAAACTTTTTTCCCGGGACATTCTTACATAGATTCTATTCTTGTTCCCAGGTTTTTCCTTGTGATGGTATTTTGATAAAGAAGAGGAGGAGAAAAGGATTCATCAGAGTTATTTTTGAAGTGTATCTATGGTTTCCTTTGATGTTGAACGTCAGAAGTTCGGTAACATAATTGTAAGTGACCCTTGAATCAAAATTATGTCAACAGTACCTTGCAACTCTGAAAACGGATTGTTTGAAATTTACGGTGTTTTTAACAGAAGGCATCACACAAAAACTACACAGTTTTGTTAATATTATCCAATAATGAGACAGGGCCGACTATAAGTGTTACTAGGTTTCGGCCCTTTATCCTGCTGCTGCACTTCAAATATGGACACTGGACAGGTTTTTTAGCTCCAGGTTTTGGAATAATTGGCGAAATTCTGCGGAAAAATGGTATTATTAGTTTATTTATATTACAAAACAAGATATTCATATATATGTTGCCTATAGCCGGCCTAACGGCTGAACCGAATAGGCTGATTTTTTTGTGGACACTCATGGGGTGCCTGGGGGTGTTATAGAACAACATTTTTTTCAAATTTTTTTTTTCATGGGCATCGCTGGGCCCTTCAGCTATTAGTTTTAAAAAAGAAAAATTTGGTTTAAAAAATCTTATTTATCGTTTCTGAATTCTGAGTTGTACCTCATTAATAGTACTCTTTGAAAGGTGATTAAATAGTATATTGAATTTCCCATAGAGAATGAATGTAAAAAATTCAAAATTCTACAATAATTCTTTAAATATTTTTTGCACACCGTTAGAACCAGAAGACATAGCAATTTGTGGCGTTTTGTTTTTTCTTTTAATAATGAAATGTCACTAAGAATTTTCAAATCAACTTTTTTAAAAATGTGTCCTGAAAATTACATTTGTAAGTAAAAAACGGTATATTCATACCACAGTTTTCTGGTTTTCACTTTATGCAGAAAATGGTGAGAAGTTAGGGTTCAAAAGTTGAATAAATTGTAAATTACATTTGTATGTATCTTCATGTCTGATAAGTATATACAAATAGATTCTAGTACAATAGATGACAACGTAGAATTTGTACACTCTCAGTACAGCTGTATTTGTATTGTGATAATTTAAAAATAAAGTACTTATCTTACAGTAAATTAAGTGCAATTTTATGTGTCTATTATCTGTTTTTACACTTTTTTATTTAATCTTGGAAAACATGTCAACTAATGTGAGAAAATTTCGCTTTCTTTGTTATATTTTACACTTGTGACGTACATTTCTCTGCTGCCACCTATTGTACTTGATAATCTATTTGATTATATGATAATATGCCTGAAATCTGGGGAGTTGTGTTGATTTTCGATTAAAGTTTGTTTAGTTTGGCCAGTACACAATAGTCAGTTCTAACTTCATGTTTATTCATATATATATATTCTATATATGCTCATCATATAATCAGACCAGATTACAGGGGCTCAAAATAGACAATTAAGGGGCGGGCGGAGAACGTCATGCATGTGTGTCTGTACCAAAAAAAAGTGTGTAAGTAATAACGAAACGGAGGCGTGTACTGTAGGTATATTCAGTACACAAGAATCTCGGTATTTTTACAGTCTAGGAGAGTACATTTCTTTATTGTTAATTGTTTACTTAAAAATAAGTTTAATATACATGTAATATATTATCTATATATTTAAGCCAACAGTATAAGACAAATTATCATGCAAAGAATATAATTTGATTAAACTACTCATTATTCAAGCTTAATTATAATTGACGATATTGTTCTGCAACTTCCTTGACTGTAGTCATGTTGTGTGTCTGTACCAAAAAGTGTGCATGTGTAATAACGAACTCGTCTGCAAAGCAGTGCGACAGGCTTTCTCATGTCAGACCAGCGCCATTTTAAAAGAATAGCTTTATTTATGTAGAGTGCCAAGACGAGCGTTTTTTAACTATATCCTTAAACTCTTTGAATTATTAAGATTAGATGAGATAACCATAATTTTCTTGTAAAAAATCGATACTTTCAATTGTGAGTCTATACAGTAATGTGACTTGCGGATATCTGCTGCATCAGAAACAATAGAGGAAATTGTTCGAGTTAAACACTTTTGAAGATAAAAACGTTGATATTTTCCTCATTATTAATGAGATAAATGTTTCAGTGGTATTGTTGGAAATCAAACATCCCCTCTTAAATACAGATACAGTCCCTTTCAGGAGATTTTGAATACATTTTTTATGAACTAAACCTTTTCAACTTTGATAATTGCAGACGCAATACTTGTTCAAGAATTTCTTTCTGAGGCCGAATTTAAAGAATTTGAGCCGCGGCTTAATTATGGTTGGTTTCACTTAAAATTGTATCAAATGTTTCAAGATTTATGCCGGCGCTCAATTTTAACTGGGTTTTGGCGGATTTAAGCCGCGTCTTAAATTCTTTAAATTCGGCCACCGGTTAATCATTGATACACACAGTTGCTTAATAGAATCTATAATCTATTTCTTAATAACGAAGTTTAATGGCTTGTTTCGAATTTTTTGAAAATTGAAGACTGAAAAAAATCTTTCTCGTTAAGAAATCAAATTTTTAAAATTTTGCCCCCCCCCCCCCCCCCCCCTCTTTCTTTAACACTATGGTTCGCCCCTGATTTGTAAAGTTGTTGTTATATTTGGCTGCCTGGGAGGCTGGGAGAGGGAAGTTTAAACTGGATTTCAGATTTAAACGCAGAAACCCAGAATCATTTCTTTATTTTTCTTTTTTTTTGTTTATTTTGCAGCGATGGCTTAAGAGGGGGAAGGGGGACAAAACGGAAATATGAGATCCCCCCCATCAAATTTTATTGTAAGAATGGAGTAAAAAAAAAAACAAGGCCAAAACGGCACCACTATAGTCTAAATGACTATTTTAAAATAGTTTTTTATACCAAGGGAAATTCGAAAGTTATTAAAAGTGCTTTTAACAAATATTTGGATAAAATGAAGTTTTATTTAACGACTTTAAAGCTTCTTTAATTATTTTTTAACTTGAAATAAATACACAATAACACAGTTTTTCTTCTTTAATTGAATAGTGCAACGCCTGACATGAAGAAAATAAATAATTTTATTCAGTGAAACCGACTAACCAGGAAAGGTTGTTCACACATAAAATTAGCAAAGTTCAAGGCTATGTTTAGAATTTTTGAATAACCAACCTCTTTAGATCGTTCAGTGACATAAAGTGTTTTATAAATCAATTTTGTTCTAAATTATGAGGTTGAAAAAGCAAGCATTCTTTTATTTATATGTTGAAAATATCATACGTGGTAGAAATATTACTCCTCCTCCCCCGGTAACCGCCAAAAAAGTCCTCGAAAAAAAGTCCTCTAACAAGTGAAAATGCATGATTCACAGTGGAAAAAAAGTTCTGGTTGTAAACATCCTATCAATAATCGTAGGTTTTCAGGGGCTTGATATTTAAACACCCCTGGCTATATATATATTCAATATGGAAAAAAGTCCTTTTTTATGAAAACCTCTCAGACTTGACCGCTTTTGTATATATTTATCACGAGTTTAGTTAGCATTTTCTTTTTCATATTACTTCAGAATATAAAACTAGCCATGTAGGCTGTATATGACGTACAATGTACATAGTACACTTGTACGGGAGATTCTATTTTCTTCAGGACTTTTTTCCTGAGATCTTATTTCCTGAGACTCTATGGCAGCCCCCCCATACTATTTTAGGGGAAAAAAATTCCCAGGAATCCAAAAAATAGGACTTTATTTCCAGTGACACTTTTTCAAAGGACTTGAGAAAATTCGGACTTTTTTCCAAAGTTTTATTTCCAGGTTTTTTTCCAGAAACTTTTTTCCCCGGGACTTTCTTACTTAGATTCCCCTCCCCCTCCTCACCATGGGTAAGAATTGAGAAAATAGTATAAAAAAAAATCATAACATCCATTAAAGTCACAATTAATTTTGAAAATTGGAAACAATTTAAACAAACAAATAAATTATCAGTTTTCAAAATTACAAATATTCATGCTTGATCAGACAAAGCTTTTTAGGGTACCGTTGTGCATCGGGCAGTGCCATCTTTGCATAGAGGGTCACTTGAACTCCCTCTAAATTCATCACTTTTCATATATCAACTAAACAATGAGCACTTGTAACGAGGATCTGGGATAGAGCGCTGACAAACGATTTTATAGAATCAAATGTGCGAGAGAAAGTTTACTTTTCTAAACACAATTATCGAATATGGAACGTGACCGGGATTTCTTAAATTCTCTGGACACTGTCCACTGTCCTAGGCAGGGGACACAGAGAAGAAAATAGTATGTCGATGTACATTTTAAGTACAGCAGGATATTGTTTATTCTTATTTATGTTTGTTGAACCTTTAATTCAACGGTTCAAATAAAATTCTCTTGGCGGAAACATCTATATCTACGGAAATATCGGACGGAAATACAAGATCGCTTTTCAATAGTTTAGCCATTTTTCAATATTTATTATACCCCCTTTGTATTGTTCGCGAATGATCCCTTTAAATAAGAACAAAAATATAGATTATTGAAAAATATAGATCAAGGTGAAATGGCAAAACGGGTTTTTTAAAAGTTTTTTCTTACAAACGATTCAGAAATCGTTCGTTGTTTTCGTTTTCTTTTCGTTCGCCATTACAAAATGTTCGTTTTTCTGTATGGATGGCGTTGGGAATATTTCTTGTGGATTTCTTTTGAATAGACATTTTGTATGGCATTGCATAAACAGTTATTTGTTAAAAAGAATTAATTAATTAATTATAAATAAATTCTGTGTTTTCGAAATTAATGATTTTTTGCACGTACATAGTACTCTAACAAGCGTTATCTTTATTTCTAAACATTGCATATNAGTGAAATTTTGTGTTTTTTTTAGACTAAACAGTGAAATAGTTATTAACCCATTGTTTCCAAAAGCGTCGTTTTTTTAATCCGTTCTAAAACTTTTAAATTTGGAAGATTTTCTTGTTTCTTTTAACTTTTTTCAATCTTATTAAACTAAATTCTTATTTGAGCAGTACATCTTATTGGGTTATATTTTATTTTTTGTTCTTGCACTTTATATACTTTTAATTTAGCAAGTGTGTTGTTGTTCATTGTGGTTTGTCGGTTCAGCAGTATCCTCGAGCAAACTTATTGCTCAAGACCCTGCTGGATCTACCCTAACTCTGCTCAACCCCGATCAGCGAAACAAGTAAAGATAAACTTATTCTCTGCCAAGTCGTTCATTTAATGCAATTGATTGCTTCATTAGAAGCAAAATAGAGATAAATTGCTCAGTTTAAACTAGTTCCTATAAACCTATATATTTTGCAAGGTTATAGCTACAATAAAGTAAAAGCAAACTTATTGCCAGAAGCTAAGTTTAATTGCTGATTTAGTGTGTAATTTGATAACACAAAATTATTGCTATTTAATAGCAATTAGGTTCATGACTGATAGTTCATGGGATAATAGGGTGATTGTCATGAATTAGAATTACCTAACATTTATTTAGACTGAATACAAATAGTCTACAGAGTCCGAAAGAGATACTTTTCACTTAAATTGCTGAGAAGCTAAGCAACAAGCACATTTATTGCTTTTATTGTTAAACAATAAGTGAAGTCTAATCTTAGGTTAGCCACCATTACTAATACACGAGTCTAACCCTGCGTTGGGTTAAGCATGTATTGCTTAACTGTCAACATTGCTAATATAGCAAAGTTATTGCTGAAATTTGCTACATACACTTAACATTATGTTTAATTAGTGGTTGAAACCGCTGTGCTGTTATCAATCTGTGAACTGAACGGAACCCTTTCTAAGAAGATTGTATTTATCAATAAAGATTTACGTTACTGAACCTTGTCATTTATTTATTATCGGGATTAGATAGCAATTCTCTAAAATTGTGCAACAACATATTCATATATATCCATACATATCCATACATATCCATACATATCCATACATATCCATACATATCCATACATATCACTACATATCCATACATATCCATACATGCCCATTCATATCCATACATGTCCATACATATCCATACGTATCCATCCACATCCATACATATCCACACATATCCATACATATCCATACATATAAATACATATCCATATATATTTATACATATCCATGCATATCCATACATATCCATACCTATTCATACATCACACTATATATCCATATATATCCATACATATCCTTACATATACATACATATTCATATATACCCAAACATATCACTACATACCCATACATATCCATACATATCCATATATATCCATACATATCCATACATATCCATTCATATCCATACATACCCAAACATATCACTACATACCCATACATATCCATACACATCCATACATATCCATACATATCCATACATATTCATACATATCACTACATATCCTTACATATCCTTACATATCCTTACATATCCATACATATCCATACATATCCATACATATCCATACATATTCATACATATCACTATATATCCATACACATCCACCATACATATCCATACATATCCATACATATCCATACATATCCATACATATTCATACATATCACTACATATCCATATATATCCATACACATCCATACATATCCATACATATCCATACACATCCATACATATCCATACATATCCATACATATCCATACACATCCATACACATCCATACATATCCATACATATCCATACATATCCATACATATCCATACATACCCAAACATATCACTACATACCCATACATATCCATACACATCCATACATATCCATACATATCCATACACATCCATACATATCCATACATATCCATACACATCCATACATATACATACATATCCATACATATCCATACATATAATGAGACGTCTTTAACAATTTTCTCCTTATAGACGCAACAGATAGAAGTAAGATTAGTAGCGATCAAAAGCGCTTTTTTATCGCATTAAGCCTAATACCCCCTTTCATTTTTCGCGAACACTCCCTTTAAATGTTTGTTTACATGGATATGCATGGATATTGGATATACATTTCATCGAACTTAATTATCATTAGTTTATATCTTTTAGGCTACAGGCCTCGAGATACGTACTTACTTCTCCTCGTAAATATGTTTACAAGTGCACATGTCTTTTGGCAAAATGTTTTGAAAATTCAGGGTCTCAGAATCATCCTTCAGTTGTCGGATAGACTAAACCATTTTCCTAATCCAAAAAATGGAGGTATTTGGATTGTTGAAATTGGTGATCTTTCTAGTTTTTCAGTTGCTAATTGGTGTCTAATGATTTATTTCAAATTTACTAAAACTCATAATTTGATACAATATGAAGGGTGTAAAACAATTTCTTAGGGGGTTAAAAAATTGCTTCAAAACAAAAAAGTTATAGCATTTTAGACAAAAAATTGTCTAAAAATTTTTAAAGTTTTTCAAATATTTGCTTTCCCATTTTTTGAAATTTTAAATGAACAATCGTTTTTGCGGTGATTTAGCTGTGTTCAAATGTTTATCCAAATGGGAGAAGGTCGTTTTAGAATAAACCTTTTAACAAACTTTTTAATTTTGTTGTTTATTTTGTTCTATGACCTTTGAACTATGTTGAATCCTAGTTGAGATCCTGCAGTCAGATTTCAACAGTCAACAACCTCAGAGCAAGGATGAAAATATTTATTCTATTATTATTAGTTGTTCTTCTTGTTGAAGGGAAAGGTGGAGGAGGTAGAGGAGGTGGTGGTGGCAGAGGTGGAGGTGGTGGCAGAGGTGGAGGTGGTGGCAGAGGTCGAGGAGGAAGTATATTCGGTGGAGGATCTAGGAGAACTAATTTTATATGGATTAGTAGAAGCTCAGGAGGAATTATATTTGTCAATAATTGTGCTTTTACAATTATGAAACATAAACTCTTTACTTTTGATTATAATAAGGCGATAAATAATCGTCTATTTTGAAGCAAAAGGCTGAGAAGATGAAAAAAAGTGAGGTATGTTCCCCCCCCCCTTAAATATTGCAATTTTCCAATTGTCGAAAAGTCAAACTTCATATGCATATGAAGAATATGTTTTAAATCTTTATGACAGAAGCAAATCTCAAGAACTTTAGAGGGTAAATATATTTCCATAAAACGTTGAATAAACACCTATTTTATTTCCTCTGTGAGGTTTTGAGCATCATCAACAACGACTTTTAAGTTAAGCATACAATTAATCTATATAATAAAAACAAGACATTCGTATACATATGTTGCGTATAGCCGGCCAAACGGCTCGACCAAATGGTCTGAATTTTTTTGTGGACACTCATGGGTGGCCGAGGGGTGTTATAGGCTAAAAAAATTCGAAATTTTTTTTTCCACGGGCAACGCCGGGCCCATCAGCTAGTAAGACATATACAGAAAAGTCAAAATAGCTTAATTAAAAGTTTTATTTACTAAATATTGTTCACTTTTCAGTTTAAAAATCATTTTTTTTGAAAATTAAGAAACAAAATATTATTTAATTGGAAGAGATTTGAGCTGAAAACTTCAAAATATTTGATTAAAAATTGGATTTTAAAGAAAACCATGTTTTTATCATTAATCATTCTTTTTTCATTAAATAAAGTTTTTTAAGTTCTACATTTTTGATGAAAAGAAACATTATAAAAAGATATATAATTCCGTTTACTAGGAAGAGGTATAGCTAGCAGTACATATCCTAAGCAGAAATGGATGACTGGTATATCAGGAGTCCGGATGAATAAAGCAAAAAGCAAAAGTACCCCTAAGAGCATCCAACATGGATACGGTACAAACTACGGTACAAGGTTTACCAAGGAAACAATGTACGTGGAGAAGATAGGGTTTTCTAGAAAAGCTTTAGGATTAGGAGTAGCAGCTGGTTTTGTCGGGGGAGCTGCACTAGGAGCAGTTGGAACAATGGCAACATACGGTGTGTATCATAGGTATCAAGCATACCGAAATATGATGCAAGCAAAAGGGTTCGAAAGCTATGAGTCAGATAC